>NC_045956.1:175932611-176232611 GCF_010909765.2 Amblyraja radiata
AGCGGATACAGTAGATGAGGTTGGAGGAGGTGCAAGTGAACCTCTGCCTCACCTGAAAGGAGCGTCGGAGTCCTTGGTCAGAGGCGAGGGAGGAGATATAGGGACAGGTGTTGCATCTCCTGCGGTTGCAGGGGAAGGTACCTGGGGAGGGGGTGGTTTGGGTGGGAAGGGATGAGTTAACCAGGGAGTTGCGGAGGGAACGATCTCTGCAGAAAGCGGAAAGGGGTGGAGATGGGAAGATGTGAATAGTGGTGGGATCTCTTTGGAGATGGCGGAAATGTCGGAGGATTATGTGTCATATGCGACGGCTGATGGGATGGAAGGTTAGGAATAGGGGGACTCTGTCTCTGTTGTGATTAGAGGGAAGGGGAGCAAGGGCGGAGCTGCTTGGTACCGAGGAGGCACGTGTGAGGGCCGCATCTATGATGGGAGAGGGGAACCATAGGCGGAAATCCCGAGGGGACAGGGGGGGACACACCCCCTCCATGTTTTGAGAGGCGAGGGACAATCCCCCCCATGTTTTGTAATCCGGATTTTGAAATTAGGTGAACAAAAATCTATTTAAAATCTCCGCTTTCTGCGAGACAGTGGGGGTGGGACTGATGACTGAGGGCGCCGATTGGACGAGAGAGATGTCAGTCAGCAGGCAGTGGAGGGGGGGGTGGAAACATGATGATTTAGCGCGATGATTGGAGGAGGGAGGTGTTGGTCAGAAGCGGAAGTATGGGGGGTGGGTCTGAGGATAGAGCGCGGTGATTGGAGGAGGGAGACATCCTGGTGGAGAAAAGATCATAGAGCGGAGCTTGATTCGGCTCATTCGCGGGGCCTTTCATCGCCCGGCGCAGCTTAAAATCGGCCGTGGGATCTTCCACCGCCCCGTGGTCAAATTGCTGCATCGAGGCGATTGAGGCTCCCGATGTTGAAGCCCCCGCCGGGCGATGGAAGATCCCGTGGCCGATTTTAGCCACGCAGGGCGATGAAAGGCCCCGCGAACGGGCCGATTGAAGTCCTACGATTCGGGGCGGACAAAGCTGCTGTTGCTGGAGTTTGGGTTCGGTCGCCAACCAGGTCCTGATTGTACCATCCACAGGGCCCACGGCCGAAGCCTCCGAAGCCTCGCGTGTGTGTGTGTGTGTGTGCGCGTGCGGCCACCAAGAAAGTGTGTTCCCCTCCATGTTTTGATAGCGATTTCCGCCCCCGAGGGGAACCCCCGCTCCCTAAAGAATGAGGACGTCTCGGATGTTCAAGTATGGAACACCTCATCATGGGCGTAGATGGAGGAATTGGGAGTAGGGGATAGTCTTTGAGGGAGCTGGGTGGGAAGACGTTACACTGATCTCACCCACCTGTACATGATCCATATCCCTCTATTCCCTGCACTTCCATGTGCCTATCCAAATGCTTCTTAAACGTCACTCGTATCAGGCTCGAAGGGCCGAATGGCCTACTCCTGCACCTATTGTCTATTGTCCACCACTAAATCTGGCAATGAGGGCCCCCACCTCTCTCAGAGTTGAAACAAATTGCCCCTCACATCTCCATTAAACTTTCCCTCTCTCACCTTATAGCTACGCCCTCTAGTGTTGGACATTTCCACCATGGGCGATAGGTTCTGACTGTCTACCCCATCTATGCCTCTCATGATTTTATATACTTCTATCAAGGCTCCCTTCAAAGTTCGACGTTGCAGGGAAATGATTTCACCAACTTATTCCCGCTCACTCCCGCAGCTTGCCCACATCTCCCTGAAGCCTCGTCACATCCTCCGGACTGACTGTGGTGTAGAATGGTGGAAGACTCACCCGTGCAAACATTTACTCCAAAGTCTTCTGCATCTGGAGTATTATAAGTTCACAAGTTCATAATGAGGAAAAACCTTTTCACCCAGAGAGTTGTGAATCTGTGGAATTCTCTGCCACAAAAGGCAGTGGAGGCCGATTCTCTGGAGAGAGTTAGATAGAGCTCTTAGGGCTACTGGAATCAAGGGGAGAAGGCAGGAATGGGGTACTGAATCTGGATGATCAGCCATGATCATATTGAATGGCGATGCTGGCTCGAAGGGCCAAATGGCCTACTTCTGCACCTATTTTCTACGTTTCTAAGTGACAGAAGCAGAATCAGGCCATTCGGCCTATTAAGTCTACTCCGCCATTCAATCATGGTTGATCTATCTTTCCTTCTCAACCCCGTTCTCCTGCCTTCTCCCCATAACCCTTGACACCAGTGCTAACCCGTGCTAACATTGTGTGCAGTTCTGGTCGCCCCAATAACAGGAAGGCGGCAGGGACTCTGGGGAGGGTGCAGAAGAGGTTTAGCAGGCCGGAGAAGGGTCCTCACCCGAAACATTGGCTATTTACGTTCACCTGAGATGCTGCCTGACCTGAGCTACTCCAGCACTCTGTGTCTTCATTTGTGATAATCCAATACATGGGGAGTAAAAGGTGGGACACAAAGTGCTGGAGTAACTCGATGGGTTAGACAGCATATCCATTCTGCATCGGCATTCCTTGAGTCTATCTACAAGGAGGTATTGTATTGTTGTCTCTGGAGTGTTGGAAACTGAGCAGAGTCCTGATGCGATGATGCGAGGCGTAGGTAGGGTAGACACACAGCACTGCCAAAGAGTAGCTCGAGAGCCGAGCTTTAATATCAGAGGGACAAAGATTGTAGGAGGTGTGTGAGGCAGGTTTATTACACTGAAAATAGTGGGTGCGTGGAACACGCTGCCCGGAGTGGTGGTTGAGGCAGATGTGAATTCTTCCCTAATCCCCTTATCCTTATCCCCTTATTCCCTGATCATGTATCTGTACACTGTAATGGCTCGATTGTAATCATGTATTGTCTTTCCACTGACTAGTTAGCACACAACAAAAGCTTTTTGCGATACCTCGGTACACATGACAATAAACTGAAACTGAATAGAGGGATGTATCATGTGCAACATGAGGAGAGACTTTTAAAGGGGTGAGACCAAGCGGAGGCTGGGCGATCGTTTCGCCCGAACACCTCCGCTCGGTCCGCAATAACCAACCTGACCTCCCAGTGGCTCAGCACTTCAACTCCCCCTCCCACTCCATATCCGACCTCTCTGTCCTGGGTCTCCTCCATGGCCAGAGCGAGCAACACCGGAAATTGGAGGAACAGCACCTCATATTCCGCTTGGGGAGTCTGCATCCTGGGGGCATGAACATTGAATTCTCCCAATTTTGTTAGTCCTTATGCCCCTGTCCCACTTAGGAAACCTTGGGTGGGGCGCAAAGTCTCAAGAGGTTTCTGTTCAGGTTTCCTAAGTGGGACAGAGGCATTTACTGTCTCCTCCCATCCCTCAGCCTTCGGGCTCCTCCTCCTCCTTTTTCCTTTCTTCTCCCCCCCCCCCCCCCCCCCTCCCCCCCCCCCCCACCCCATCAGTCTGAAGAAGGGTTTTGGCCCGAAACGTTGCCTATTTCCTTCGCTCCATAGATGCTGCTGCAGCCGCTGAGTTTCTCCAGCATTTTTGTCTACCTTCGATTTTCCAGCATCTGCAGTTCCTTCTTAAACACTTTTAAAGAGGCAGATGGATGTGCAAAGAATGCAGGGTTGTGGATAACATTTAAGCAAAGTCAGATTAACATTAAGCAAAGGAGATTAGTTTAATTTGGCATCTGTTCGGCATGGACATTGTGGGCCGAAGGGCCTGTTGCTGTGCTGTACTGTTCCATGTTCCACTCCTCTACATGTTATATAATTATAAGGCAATTATAGGGGCAGCACGGTAGAGTTGCTGCCTTACAACGCCTGGGTGCTAGGTTCGATCCTGACTGCGGGTGCTGTCTGTACGGAGTTTGTACGTTCTCCCCGTGCCCTGCGTGGGTTTTCTCCGAGATCTTCAGTTTAATTCCACAAATCAAAGACGTGCAGGTTTGTTGGTTAATTGGCTTGGTATAAGTATATTACTCAGTATAAATTGTCGCCGGTTGTGTGAAGTGTTAAGGTGCGGTGATCGCTGGGCGGTGCAGGCTCGATAGGCCGAAGGGCCTGTTCCCGCGCAGTTTCTCTAAACAAAGACAGAGAAACATAGAAACATAGAAAATAGGTGCAGGATTAGGCCATTTGGCCCTTCGAGCCATTCAATATGATCATGCCTGATCATCCAACATCCTGCTTCCTCCCCATATCCCTTGATCCCATTAGCTCTAAGAGCTATATCCAACTCTCTCTTGAAAACATCCAGTGAATTGGCCTCCACTGCCTTCTGTGGCAGACAATGCCACAAATTCACAACTCTCTGGGTGAAAAAAACTATATCTAACTTTCTCTTGAATACATTGTACAGGTTTATAGGTTAATTGGTATAAAAATGTAAATTGTCGCTAGTGTGTGTAGGGTAGTGTTAATGCGTGGGGATCGCTGGGACTCGGTGTGGACTCGGTCGGCCAAAAGGCCTGTTTCCGAGCTGTATCTCTAAACTAAACTAACCTAAATGAAAATATGAGCAAATGAACCAATTCCTCAGCTAATGATAGGATACAAATGCCAACCTTGTTACTGTGGGAAACTGCATCTATGATCATAGTGATCAGTGATCGCAGCATCGTTATCTGATCAGCATTTTGTTTCCTCCACTGTCTTGATGTGAATGATGACAAGTTAAAACTCACCGAGGCCCTGCTTTAAAGAGCAACAACGTGAGCTGGGTTGCAAAGTCCTGCCGCGAGTGCTGAAACCTTTTGGAAAAAAGACAGATCTGATTAAACCCACGACGGTTTAGCTTTGAAAGCATTGGTATTTAGCTCCTGCATTGTCCATAAGTTAAGTTCCAGGAGCAGAATTAGGCTATTCAGCCCATCAAGTCTACTCTGGCATCCAATCATGGCTGATCTATCTCTCCCTCCCAACTCCATTCTCCTGCCTTCTTCCCATAACCCCAAGAATCTATCTATCTCTGCCTTAAAAATATCCATTGACTTGGCCTCCACAGCCTTCTGTGGCAAAGATTCCACAGATTCACCACCCTCTGGCCGAACAAATCCCTCCTCATGTCATTTTAAAGGGACGTCCTTTAATTCTGAGGCTGTGGCCTTTGGTCCTGGACTCTCCCACTAGTGGAAACATCCTCTCCACATCCACTCTATCCAAGCCCTTTCACTATTCGGTAAGTTTCAATAAGGTCTTCCCGTCATCCTTCTAAACTCCAGCAATCACAGGCCCAGTGCTGACAAACGCTCATCATACTGTATGTTAACCCACTCATTCCTGGGATAATTCTCGTGAACCTCCTCCGGGCCCTCTCCAGAGCCAGCACATCCTTCATCAGATATGGGGCCCTAAACTGCACACAATACTCCACATGCGGCCTGACCAGTGCCTTATATAGCCTCAGCATTAAGGGGCTGTTCCACTGAGGTGAACTAATTGGCGAGTTTAGAAGAGTTTGCCCTCGACTCATACTCGCACCATGGTCGACACAAGGCCCTAGGAGGTCTTTGTAACTCTCCTTCATGCTCGAGAGTAGTCCCCGCGTACTGGAGGACTCAGCTAGCTTGCGGCGTATTTTTCAACATGTTGAAAAATGCCCGCGAGTAAAAAAAGGTCGCCGTGGAGAAAATCAATATTTTTTTTACTCGTAGGTTTAGTCAAAGTAGGTCATAGTAGGTCGTCATGTTTTTCATAGGTAATCGAGGGTAGTCGAAGGAAATCAAAGGTAATTGAAGGTAGGCGTAGATAGTCTTCAACATAGTCGAAGGGAGGTCGAAGGAGATCGAATGAGGTCGTCTTCACTCTCCACTATTCTGTGTCCAATTTTACCGAAGCTAGTTGAAGCTAGTTTTCAACATAGTCGAAGGAGGTCTTAGAAACATAGAAACATAGAAAATAGGTGCAGGAGTAGGCCATTCGGCCCTTCGAGGTCGAAGGAGGTCTTCAACATGACACTTGTTCAAACTCTCCGAAACTCTTCTAAACTCGCCAATTAGGTCACCCAAGTGGGACAGCCCTTTACATTCCTGTTTTAATATTCTAGTCCTCTCGAAAAAAATGCTAGCACTTTGCTGCCCACTCTCCCAACCTGTCCAGGTCCTTCTGCAGAATCCCTGCTTTCTCTACACTACTTGTCTCTCCATCTATGTTCGTATCATCCCCAAACTTGGCCTCAAAGCCGTCAATCTACTCGTCCAAATCATGAATATATAATGTGAAGAGTAGCGGCCCCAGCACCGAGCCCTGCAGAACGCTGCTAATTACTGAAGACCAACTAGAAAATGCCCCCATTATTGCTAATATTGATCACATCTAGTGCCTTATGAAGCCTCAGTGAGCCTTGTGATACAATGCCAACAACCTTGCTTCCAAGGGTGTTATTCTCACTCCGTCGGAAATAAGGGTCTACAGACCAGGGTACAATCGGGGATAGAAAAATAGAAACATAAAAACATCGAAAATAGGTGCCGGAGTAGGCCATTCGGCCCTTCTGTGGAATGCCAGCACTGCCATTCAATATGATCATGGCTGATCATCGAAAATCAGTACCCCGTTCCTGCCTTCTCCCCATATCCCTTGGTTCCATTAGCCCGAAGATGTCTATCCAATTCTCTCCTGAAAACATCCAGTGAATTGGCTTCCACTGCCTTCTGTGGCAGAGAATTACACAGATTCACAACTCTCTGGGCACCATTTTTTTCCCCTCATCTCAGTCCTAAAAGGCCTACCCCTTATTCTTAAACTGTGACCCCTGGTTCTGGACTCCCCCAACATCGGGAACATTTTTCTTGCATCTAGCCTGTCCAATCCCTTAAGAATTTTATATCTTTCAGACAGATAGACAGTCTCTTTAGATGTTTCGGGTCGGGACCCTTCAGACTGTTTCAAGAAGGATCCCGATCTGAAATGTCACCCGTCTCTTTTCTCCAGAGATGTCACCTGACCCGCTGAATTACTACAGCACTCCGTGTCTCTCTTTGGTATAAACCGGCATCTGCAGTTCCGTGTTTCCATATGTTTGTACAATCTGGGAATGTTACAGTTGTACAAGACATTGATGGGGCCACATTGTGTTCAGTTTCGGTCACCCTGCCATGGGAAAGGTGTTGATAAGTTGGAGAGAGTGCAGAGAAAATTCACGAGGATGTTGCCAGGACTTGGGGGTGTGAGCTATGTGGAGAGGTTGGGCAGGCTAGGACTTTATTCTGCACCCCTCATCCTCCTGTGTCCCATGGAATGATCTAGCCTGCTCAGCCTCTCCCTGTAGCTCAGGCCCTCAATTAGTTTTAGTTTAGCTTAGAGATACAGCGCGGAAATAGGCCCTTCCTCACGGACCAGCGATCCCCGCATATTAACACTATCCTACACACACGAGGGACAATTTTACATTGATACCAAGACGATTAATCTACAAACCTGCACGTCTTTGGAGTGTGGGAGGAAACTGAAGTGATTGGAGAGAACCCACGCAGGTCACGGGGAGAACGTACAAACTCCGTACAGACAGCACCCGTAGTTGGGATCGAACCAGGGTCACTGGAGCTGTAGGTGCTGTAAGGCAGCAACTTTACCGCTGCGCCACCGTGCCGCCCAAGAGTGTTAGTGTGCGGGGATCGCTGGTCGGCGCGGACTCAGTGGGCCGAAGGGCCTGTTTCCGCGCTGTATCTCTAAACTAAACTAAACTAAACGAAGCCAACCTCCGATCACCCCCTTCATTACTAAATCTTTCCCCTCTCACCTTAAAAATATGTCCTCTGGTTCTTGATTCCCTTCCTCCATGTAATTTGATCTATTCCCCTCCAAATTCCATGCACCACTCCTCCTCCTGTGCTCCAAGGAATGAAGTTGTAGCTGCTCAAGTTCTTCCTATAGCTTAGGACATCAAATTCTATGGACTCTGGGTCAGTTTCTGTGGACTGAAGGGTAGGTAATATAACCCCACTTTTTCTGAATAGAAGGAGTAAGAAAACAGGGAATTAATTATAGACCATTTATGTGTAAGAAGGAACTGCAGATGCTGGTTTAAACCGAAGACAGACACTAAAAGCTGGAGTAACTCAGAGGGACAGGCAGCATCTCTGGAGAGAAGGAATGGGTGACGTTTCGGGTCGAGACCCTTCTAACTCTGAAGAAAGGTCTCGACCCGAAACATCACCCATTCCTTCTCTCTCTCTCGAGATGCTGGCTGTCTCGCTGAGTTACTCCAGCTTTTTGCGTCTGTTATAGACCAATTAGCCCGACATTGGTAGTGGGGAAGATGCTTGAGTAGATTATGAAAGATGTAATTACAGCGCATTTGGAAAGCAGTGACGGGATCAGTCGAATTCAGCATGGATTTGTGAAGGGGAAATCATGCTTGACCAATCTTCTGGAATTTTTTGAGGATGTAACAAGTAGAATGGATAGGTGAAGACCAATGGATGTGGTGTATCTGGACTTTCAAAAAGTCTTTGACAAGGTCCCACACAAGAGATTAGTGTGCAAAATTAGAACACATGGTATTGGGGGTAGGGTGTTGACATGGACAGAGAACTGGTTGGCAGACAGGAAGCAAAGAGTAGGAATTAACGGGTCCTTTTCAGAATGGCAGGCAGACTAGCGGGGTGCCGCAAGGCTCGGTGCTGGGACCCCAGTTATTTACAACAATATATGTTAATGATTTAGACAAGGGAATTAAATGTGACATCTCCAAGTTTGCGGATGTGGGCTGCGATGAAGATGCTATGAGGCTGCAGGGTAACTTGGGTAGGTTGGGTGAGTGGGCAGATGCATGGCAGAGGCAGTTTAATGTGGATAAATGTGAGGTTTGGTGACAAGAACAGGAAGCGGAATATTATCTGAATGGTGTCAGATTAGGAAAAGGGGAAGTGCAACGAGACCTGGGTGTGCTTGTACATCGGTCACTGAAAATAAGCTTGAATGTACAGCAGGCAGTGAAGAAAGCTAACGGCATGTTGGCCTTCATTGCGGGAGGATTTGAGGTTAGGAGCAAGGAGCAACTACTGCAGTTATACAGGGTCCTGGTGAGACCACACCTGGAGTACTGTGTGCAGTTTTGGTCTCCTAATTTGAGGAAGGACATACTTGCTATTGAGGGAGTGCAGCTTAGGTTCACGAGGTTAATTCCCAGGAAAGCGGGACTGTCATATGATGAAAGAATGGAATGACTGGGCTTGTCACTGGAATTTAGAAGGATGAGAGGATATATTATAGAAACATATAACATTCTTAGAGGATTGAACAGGCTAGATGCTGGAAAAAATGTTGGTGTAGTCCAGAACTAGGGGTCACAGTTTAAGAATAAGGGGTAGGCCATTTAGGACAGATGATGAAAAATCTTTTCACCTTGAGAGTTGTGAATCTGTGTAATTCTCTGTCACTGAAGGCAGTGAAGACCAATTCACTGGATGTTTTCAAGAGAGAGTTGGTTATAGCTCTTAGGGCTAACGGAATCAAGGGATATGGGGAGAAAGCAGGAATAGGGTACTGATTCTGGATGATCAGCCATGATAATATTGAAGGGGAGAATGGCCTACCACCTATTTTCTATGTTTCTCTGTTTCTGGCACCATCCAGCTAAATCTTCCCTGCACTCTTTCCAGCTTTCCAGCTTTCCAATAGCAGGGTGACCAAAACTGAACTCAATACTACAAATTAAATTATTTAGTTTTAGTTTACCGATACAGAGTGAAAACAGGCCCTTCAGCCCACCAAGTCCACACCGACCAGCGATCCCGGCACACTTACACTAACCTTCACACACTAGAGACAATTTATACTTATACCAAGCCTAATGACCTACAAACCTGTATGCCTTTGGAGTGTGGGAGGAAATCGACGATCTTGAAAAAACCCACGCGGTTACGGGGAGAACGTACAAACACCATGTAGACAGCACCCGTAGTTGGGATCGAACCCGGGTCACCAACGCTGCAAGCGCTGTAATGGGCCTGTCCCACTTAGGTGATTTTTTAGGCGACTGCCGTGAGGGTGTCGCCTGTATGGTCGTGAGTAGTCTCCTCAGTCGCCCAAAGAGTCGTAACGTCTTTCTGGTCGCCACTGGACTTTCAACATGTTGAACATTTTCGGAGACGGTCGGCGACTGTGGGTTTGACGCCAATGAGCGTAGCTTGACCTCTCCTGACGTAGGCGCTGTCGTAGTTGTCGCCAGGTTAACGTAGGTTGTCGCCAGGTGACGTAAATTGTCGCCGGTGGGTTTTTTTTGTTGTTAAAGTAATGAATCTATTTCAAATTTTATGTTGAAGGAAGGTCAGGACGCCTTTTTATCGTTGACCTGCTACGACTATGACAGTCGCCGACAGTCGCCTAGAAATAGCCTAAGTGGGACAGGCCCATAAGGCAGCAACTCTACCACTCCGCCACCTTGCAAAAGTAGTTTTAGTTTTAATTCGCCATAAAGTCAAAGGAGGAAAATAAATCAAAACCATGAGGCAGATTTTTATTCATCGGCAAGGTAGAGGGGAGAGATTTAGTTCCAAGGTTCTGATAATAAAAGGATGAAGTTTTCTTTGAGCGCCATGTGTTTGATGGTTTGTGGTGGATTGTGCTGATTTCGGTTTAATACAAAGCTTTCTCTACTTCTAAGCCAGCTGAAGGTCAGGGAAATGCATGTGATTGTGATTTGGAACATATAGACGAGAATGCTCCGTACACTAGCACCAGCCTACACACTAGGGACAATTTTTTTTGAAAATCAAAACCCAATTAATCTACAAACCTGCACGTCTTTGGAGTCTGGGAGGAAACCGGAGAACCCGGCAGAAACCAACATTAAGTTTAGTTTAGTTTGGAGATACAGCACGGAATCAGGCCCTTCTGCCCACCGAGTCTGTGCCGACCAGTGATCCCCGCACATTAACACACTATCCAACACACACTAGGCACAATTTACACTTATACCAAGCCAATTAACCTGCAAACCTGTACGTCTTACATTTTTCACACAGAGAGTGGTGAATCTCTGGAATTTTACTTCGGAGTCACGTGAGTGACTACGTGAAGAACCCCGCCAGGACGCATGCGTGTCATATCGCTACACGCATTGCAATGAGTCACAGCAGGGGGAACGATGTTCCCCTTAGTGGCAGAATTTGAAAGCCGGGAACAGCAGGTAAGGAGACTCTGCGTTCCTTCCACTTACCTTACAGGTGGAGGCATGGACCAGATCCACGAAGGATACAAAAAAGCTGGCGGGGGAGAACCGCGGAGTTGCGGGCAGCCAGCAGCAGCAGCCAACGGCACGCCAATCTCCCGAAATGGGAACAACTGTGCCCGACTTCGCTCCCGCACCGGCCACGGCCGGGCAGTAGAGCGAAGCAAAAAACTAACAGAGTCGTTGACTCCGATGAGTCCGACTCTGAATAGCCGCGAGCGGCCAGTGCCCGTGCGCATTGGGGCCGGTTGGAGCGGCTTCAGGAGCAGCCGCGAGCGGCCAGTGCCCGTGCGCATTGGAGCCGGTTGGAGCGGCTTGAGGACAGGAGCAGCCGCTAGTGGCCAGTGCCCGAGAGCATTGGAGCCGGTTGGAGCGGCTGTTGGAGCAAATACTCCAAAGTGACAGGCTCCGGGAGATGGAGACTAGTCACAGTGGGCAGCTAGTAAGTCCTACAGCAGTACCTCTTGTAGGGCTGCACAGTGTTTCTCCCTCATCAGAGGGGAGTACAGGGGGTCAATTCTGGGCTGACCCTGAAGAGAGGTGTGCAGAACATACCGCTAGTGCACATGGGGTGCAAGAAAACCTATTGGTTATGGTGTCCCAGTTTATTCAACTCGACCAAACTGGGCAAAACCTGGAACCTAAAATAGCTGCAAGTATCGACTACTTGTCATTCAACCAGCTATAAGGACAGGCATTATTGGACACCACAGCAAGACACTTACCACCAGGGAACTGCAAATCACTGAATGTTCCCAGTGTCAACCAGTGTATTTGAAAACATGTTGGAGCCTCAATCAGAGCCAGGGACTTGAAACTACAGAAAGTTCTGAAAGTCCTAACGCGTGAATTACGGTTTAAGCCCACACAATAAAAGAAAAAGACATGACACAAGATCACCAGGATGCACTGGTTTTATTTTGCAACTACCAATATGAGTAAACAGCATTAGGAAGAGTGCCATCCAACCGGCTTTAGACGCTAATTTGCAGGCCTATGCAAACCTAGAACCTCCAAACCACCAATATTACTATTTGGAGGCAACTTATCAAAACAGGCAAAAGAACTTGACGAAGAGGGTAAAACCCTGGGGCTCATTAAAGCAACGTCTAAAAACTACTTCGGCCAGAAACAGCACCCCTACGCACCACCAGTCGGCCAAGACAAACTGGTGAAAGCTCGAAGGCCAGGAACACACAACATCGGTCTTTTTTAGGCCATGGCCCAGACCGGCCTTCCTGGGAAATGCGCTAAACCTCAACACCGACCCAACTACAGATCCAGACACCGGCGCCTCAACGTCCACGGAGGATGCCGAAAAAGTAACAAACCTACCAATAGTAACCATGGAGGTAGGTGGGTCTGGTTCCTTACGAGGTTGGTGGGAGATTACAATTCTATCTGGATGCATGGAATAAATTAACTACCGATACTTATATTTTCAGAAGTATAGGGTTATACCATAGAATTTATACAAAAACATAATCCTCCAGTTCAGCATGTACCGCACCGAATGTTCGTGCTTACAGGCAAAGAAAAATCAAAAGCGCATGCTGAACTACAGTGGCCTTATAAAAAGGAGTAATGGAGGAAACCCAACACGAATCACAGGAATTCATGTCCAAAATCTTTATCATAAACAAGATGGTGGTTGCCGCATCATCATAGATTTGACTAATTTGAATACTTTCGTACTATATATTAATTACTAGATGGAAACCTTTGTTACTGCTATGCAATTGATTTCCTAAGGTTACTACATGGCAAGCATCGATTTAAAGATGCTTACTATACAGTACCCATTAGAGGTGACCACAGATGTTATTTAACACAATGGATCATCTGGGGTTCACCCTTAACTCAGTTCACATGTCAGTGACTTTGCCGAAAGAAAAGGTTACAGCCTTAATGGAGGCTTGCAGCAAAATCATTGACATCACAAAACCATCCATCAGACTGGTAGCAAGAATAATTGGTAATAGTGGCTGCGTTTCCAGCCACACAAATCGGACCTTTACATTATCAAAAATTACAGAGGGCAAAATACGAACACCCAAAATTATGGTGGTCATTTTGACAGACCAATGAAGCTACCAACAGAGGCCATAATGGAACTAAAATGGTGGAAAGATAACATTAGGCATTGTTCCAATTCAAACATTATCAGCAACCCGTCTATGGTACTACATACTGATGCCAGTGCACTTGGTTGGGGTGCTACCAATTCCATCTCCAGCTGTGGGGGAGATGGAATGCACAGGAGGCATCATTATTACAAACACTGGGCATAAACTACCTGGGAATGTTAAGTGCATTCCATGGCCTTAAGTCATATTGTTCTGGGTTATATCACCAGCATGTTAGACTACATATTGACAACACCACCGTGGTAGCATATATCAACCATATGGGTGGAAACAAATCGACATCATGTGACAATCTGGCCAACACAATTTGGCAATAGTGTATCCAGAGAGATTTTGGATATCAGCTACCTACTTACCAGGTAAAATAAATTTAGTGGCAGACACCAGGTCACGCAAATTCAATGAAAACACTGAATGGATGTTGGATAAAAATGTATTTGTTGAAATTACAGCACGGTATGGAACACCAGATATCGACCTATTCGCATCCAGGCTCACACCAGTTATCGAATTATGTTCATGGGAACCAGAACCTGGGGCAGTGGCAACAGATACATTTTCGCTGCATTGGGGGATATTGTTTATTTATGCATTCCCTCCTTTCTGCCTCATCAGTCGGGTATTAAGGAAAATACAGCAAGACTCCGCGTCTGGTATTTTGATAGTACCCGATTGGCCTACTCAACCATGGGTCCCGGGGATACTCGACATGGTATTAGAACCATGCATCACCATCCATCATAGACCTAATTTACTGGTTCATCCTGCAACAAGGGGTAGTTACCCATGTCATAATTATATAAACCTATTAATTTGTAGAGTTTGAAAGCACCTCTACTACACCTGGGACTGACGGACCGAACAGTGGATATTATTTCAGCGGCCCACAGACAGTCCACCAAAAAACAGTACTTGGTGTCATCAAGAAATGGGAAAAGTACTGTCACAACAACAACATCACCCACAGATCTATGAACATCCCGTCTGTTCTGGAATTCCTGGCAAGCCTCCATTACGATGAGAGGCTCAGTCATAGTGCCATCAACTGCACCAGAAGTGCTCTGTCAACATACCTGTGGCAAGGAACAGAGCGGCATTCTGTTGGGACACACCCTGGTAACCAAACTCATGAGGGGCATTTTTAATGTTAATCCCCCAAGAACCAGGTACTCCCAAATATGGGATGAGAGCATTGTACTGACCATGTTAACAAACTGGTCTCCCGCTACAGCTCTGTCCCTACAGAAACTGACTATGAAAACAGTCATGCTGATGGCCTTGGTCACGGCACAAAGGGTCCAGTCGCTACAGAAACTAAGGCTGGACAACATGAATATTTCATCTGGAAATTTAATTTTTCACATCAATGAATTAGTCAAACAGAACAGACAGGGGTCAGCAGGCCTAAAAACAGAATTCAGGGCATACCCGACAGATGATCGTCTCTGTATTGTAACACACTTACTATTATATATGGAGTATACTAAGATCATCAGAGGCAAGGAAATGTCACTTTTAATCAGCTACAAACAGCCACTCAAAAAAGTGACAGTCCAGCCCATCTCTAGATGGCTAAAACAGGTCCTAATAAAGGCTGGAGTAGACACTAGCATTTTAAAATCTCACTCCACCAGGGCTGCAGCTACATCGGCAGCTATGAAGTTGGATGTTCCTATGGACCAAATCCTCAAGACAGCAGGATGGTCAATGGAGAAAACTTTCCAACGATTTTATAACAAACCAGTTATTGAACCTGGAACATTTGCAGAAACAATTTAAAGTTCTGTAATATAATTTTACCCCATAAATAGGGGCTATAATTTGGTGTTAATATATTTATCGTTGGGTTTTCAATATCGTATTGATGTCTAATGACGTTAACACTATTCTCCCCATAATCAAGGCAGATGTGATGCATGGACTCATTTCCACGGCATGAAATCACAGAGCTTTAAAATCTTCACGTAGTCACTCACGTGACTCCGAAGTAAAATAGTAAGATTAAACGAGAACTTACCAGTTTGAAGTTTGATCGTTATTTTATGAGGAGTAACGTTGAGGGATTACGTGCCCTCCGCTCCCACCCTTGATCATATACTCAACTGGTATCTCTTCTCTAATCTTACTATGTTTAGTCATTACAGTTATCTGTGATTTCACACCGCTGCTTTGAAGAATGACACGCATGCGTCCTGGCGGGGTTCTTCACGTAATCCCTCAACGTTACTCCTCATAAAATAACGATCAAACTTCAAACTGGTAAGTTCTCGTTTAATCTTACTATTCTCTGCCACAGAAGGTAATTGAGGCCAGTTCATTGGCTATATCAGGGCTCTCGCTTAACTTTTTTCCCCTGTTGCCAGCCGGGCAACCTTGGCAGCTTTTTAGGTTGCCAAATGACATTTTGGGTGGTCATTTAAGATGGCTTGCATGACGCGTGCTCGGACGAAGTGCGTAGTTACCAGTCAGAATTATGCTCAATGAAGCATTCACATATTATTTCTGCTTCAAATAAAGTTACAAACTAACATATTCACCATTCAAGGCATGATATATACCACAATGACATGCAGCAAACTTATAATACAGTATCTCAACTCTTTTTACACATTGCAATTAATGCAATTTTTATTATTTCTTTCCACTTCCAAACAAAAATGTGGTTGGATTATTCAGCGTATGATCAACCTGTGTCAATAAATCCTGGACCTTGATAACATATATGCTTAACCATGCACACTACAGATTAATGCATGTTTTCTGTGAAGGACTGAAAATTATCATGACATGGCCATAGCTTGGGTCGTTATTGCTATTGGTACAGAAACACTCTCGCTTCCCACATAATTTATCCACAACAAAATATACAGGTAGCAAGGAATTTTCTAAAGGCATTTTCTGATAATAGCTAACAAAACTGACTATATCCATCTGACAGGTTCAACATTACACTAACTAACAAGAGATGGCCAAAGGACATAAATGCAGCAAATGTTTGGTAATATATTTAAAGGTGTCAAGACGCCACATTACCAGACATTCAGATTAGATGTATGTGGCAATGAAGATACCCAGTTTGTAAGCACCATTTAGAAAACGCTTTTTCCATCATTCCCACTTCAGAATTAACGTTAAAATTTCAACTGAAATATCTCCTGACCAAATTTGTGATGTATATGACTGACGGTAGAAGTAAAACCTGGAGAAAATCCAATGTATAGTTGTGAATGTTGCTCATTAAATAACTACAGTACTGATACTCCATATTAACAGCATTGATTTGCCATTAAAATGAATTCTGTAATAACGTGTCAGTGACGATCGAACACTGCGGTTTTAATGTTTCACATGTGGAAAATTTAATTAATCCATCTTTATGGATTAAAACAAATAATAACATTGGGAATTAAAACATATTTGATTGCATTCCGTTATCAAACATAGTCAATGTTAGCTCTGAAGACATTTCCAGCACAATAGGGTCGGGAGTGGGGGGGGGGGGGGTGTATGAATCAGTGCAGGATGGATAGATGGTGGTGGTGGGGGTGGGGGGGGGGGCTTGAGAAGGCAATTGGTGTAGATTGGATGGATTGAGGCAGGGGAATGAGTGAGTGTTGGTTGGAGAAGGTAAAATTATGAGGGGAGAGCGCGGGGGATGTCAGTGGGATTGAATGTGGGGGATCTGCAGGATGGATGGGAAGGGGGGTCAGTACAGGATGAATTGGGGGACCAGTGTAGGATTGATGGGGAGTGGCAGGAGAATCAATGCGAGGCAGCTAGGGAGATCAGTCCAAGATGAATAGATGGGGGGGGGGGGGGGGGGGGGGGGGAGGGAGGGGGGGAGTGGGGAGCACAGGGGTTACTCCAGTTTTTTGTGTCTATCTTCGGTATCAACCAAGTTGCCAAGCCGGGCAAAATGACTTTGAGTGGTCATTGGCAACCGGGCAACCGTTAATTTCGAGCCCTGTATATTTAAGAGGGAGTTAGATGTGGCCCTTGTGGCTAAAGGGATCAGGGGGTATGGAGAGAAGGCAGGTACAGGATACTGAGTTAGATGATCAGCCATGATCATATTGAATGGCGGTGCAGGCTCGAAGGGCCGAATGACCTACTCCTGCACCTATTTTCTATATTTCTATGTCTTTGGAGTGTGGGAGGAAACAGGAGCACCTGGAGAAAACCCAAGCGGTCACTGGGAGAACATACAAAACTCTGTACAGACAGCACCTGTGGTCAAGATCGAACACGGGACCTTGGCGCTGCGAGGCAGCAACTCTACCGCTGCACCACCATGCCACCCCCTGCGTTGGCTGATTGTCCCCATTCATGCTTGACAGGACACTATCAAATTCATGTTTGATGGGATACTGGATGTGTCAAAGGAAGTTTACTAACTGGCTGATACTGTGTGATTAAGAGATATCTTAAGCCTCATTAGACCTAACATTCGCAATCTGCTTTGACAGCCCGGTGTGATGTGGGAATTAAAGCTGCATTGTGCGATTGAAAATGCAGTCCAATTATAGAATGGACAAAGGCTTTATCTTTCTTTCATTCTCCCCTTCAGATACTAATAATATTATTGGCCTTTGGTTCATGATTACACATTATACCTTTTCTAAACCATGTGTCCTGCCTGACCATTTAACTATGGGAGGCCTTACACTGAGCTGGTGCAGTTTCATACATTTTGGAACAGAGGTTATTGTAAAACAGAAGATAGAACAGTGGCGTACAGGAACAAGTGATCAGCACGGTGGCACAGCTGTAGAGTTGCTGCCTTACAGCGCAGGAGACCCAGGTTCGATCCTGACTGTCTGTATGGAGTTTGTACATTCCCCCAATGACCTGCGTGGGTTTTCTTTGGTTTCTTCGGAGAAGGCAGGAGAATGTGTCAGGAGGGGAGAGATAGATCAACCTTGATTGAATGGCGGAGTAGATTTGCTGGGCCGAATAACCTCATTCTACTCCTGTCACTTATGACCTTATGAACTTCATTCCTCAACGGTTCATTTTCTTAAACCTTGCATGCACTTCCTTTTTCACTTTGATCACAGTTGGTCATCCAATGGTCCCTTAAGCCCCTGTCCCACTTAGGAAACCTGAACGGAAACTCTGGAGACTTTGCGCCCCACCCAAGGTTTCCGTGCGGTTCCCGGAGGTTTTTGTCAGTCTCCCTACCTGCTTCCACTACCTGCAACCTCCGGCAACCACCTGCAACCTCTGGGAACCGCACGGAAACCTTGGGTGGGGCGCAAAGTCTCCAGAGGTTTCCGTTCAGGTTTCCTAAGTGGGACAGGGGCATAACTTTTGTCGCGATAGTGTCAGTTAAGAAGCTTTTAGCCGGGCATCTGAAGATGCATGGACTGGAGGGATGTGGGTGAGGAGATTTGCTCCACTTGGCACCTTGTTCAACACAGGCAGTGTGGACCACAGACACTGTTCCTATAGCTGTACTATTCGGAATCACAGACAGCTTTACCATAAAGGGATACAGAGGACACAGTACAGGATACTGAGTTGGATGATCAGCCATGATCATATTGAATGGCGGTGCAGGCTCGAAGGGCCGAATGGCCTTCTCCTGCACCTATTTTCTATGTTTGCCTGCGTTTTGCCCATCTATCTATCGATACTATTACTAAAACTCTCAACTTGTCCTCTTCTGGTTTGCATTGTTCTTAAATTTGTGCGAAAACGGTACCCTATATCGCTAGGATTTTTTCGCCACCTTACCGTTCTCCTCTGCTCCAAGCGCACCAAGTTTTATTCCAAACGGTGGAATATTACAAAAGTTATGAAGGCTTAAATAATCGAGAGATGAGCAGATTGGTCTTCTCACCTGTTCAAGATTCAAGATTCAAGATTCAAGATACAGTTAATTGTCACGTGCCAGATGGCACAGTGAAATGAAATTCCCATACAGCCATAAAAATAAAGAACACAACACACTATAGAATTTGACATAAAACATCCCCACACAGCAGAATCAAAGTTTCCCACTGTGTGTGGTTAGTCACCATGATGGTAACGCCCCTTCCGGCACCCGCTGTCAATCATCGGGGCGAGGAGAATAAGGCCGCGGAGGCCGGGCGTGAGTCCAGAAGTTGGGCGTGAGTCAGTCAGCCCGGAAGACTGGCAGCTCAGAAGCCCGGAAACCCGAAAACCGTGAGTGAACTGCGAGTCCACAAGCCATGACTGAGTGAACTGTTAGTCCACAAGCCGTGATTGAGTGAACTGCGAGTCCACAAGCCCTGACTGAATGAACTGCGAGTCCACAAGCCATGACTGTGTGAACTGCGAGTCCACAAGCCCTGACTGAATGAACTGCGAGTCCACAAGCCATGACTGCGTGAACTGCGAGTCCACAAGCCGTGAGTGAGTGAACTGCTAGTCCACAAGCCGTGAGTGAGGGAACGGTGAGTCCAGAAGCTGTGAGTGAGTGAACCGTGAGTCCAGAAGCCGTGAGTGAGTGAACCGTGAGTCCAGAAGCCGTGAGTGAGTGAACTGTGAGTCCAGAAGCTGCCGGAGCGCAGAGCCTGCCCGATAGCTGCAAACTCGAGATCCTGGGGAAGTGAGGAGTGAGAGTGATGGGATTGAGGGTGCTGGGCGCTGGCAGGGTTGGGCGTTAGCGGGGCTCACCACCCTTGCCCACACACCCCCATCCCCCTCCCCTCGCACAATCACCCCCCCCCCACAGCGGCAGGCTGCGGCAGCGGTAGGCCACGGCAGCAGTAGGCCATGATGGCCCCCCCCCCCCCCCCACCGGCCCCTGCCTGAAGCTGTCCCTCTCCCCGGGCTACAGAATGCTCCCGCCGGCCCCCACTTGAACCCTTCCCATTCCCAGCTGCAGGTCTAGCCCAAGAATCCCTTCGGCCCACATCACGCATACTAGCCCTCCAGAAAGGCCCCCCCCCCACTGGCTACCGCCTGAAGCCATCCCCCTCCCTCGGCTGCAGGACGCTCTCCCCTCACCCACCGGCCCCAACAGCCCCCACCTGAAGTTGTGCCCCTCCCCAGGCTGCAGGATGCTCCCTCCACCTGCCCCGATGGCCCCCACGGCCCCCACAGCCACCGCCTGAAGCCGACCCCCTCCCCTGGCTGCAGAACGCAACAAGAGATGCAACAAGAAAGAATGGACTGAATAAATCTCCTCTTTAATGTTGAAATTGTTGTTTTATTTTAAGAGTTATTCACATTTTAAGCTTTAATAAATCCATTTTCCACTTGCCGTGCCTGTCAGCGGCACCTTCGCAGTAATACCTGCGTGTTCTACGTCTCAATGGGAACCCAATGGGTGGGAATGGCAGCGCCACTGGAGAGCGGCTAAGAGTGGATGGGGGGGGGGTTGTTTGAGGGAGGAATGGAGTGAGTGTGTGGGGGGGGGGGGAGGGCAAGGGGCAGAGTAGTAGGGGTGAGGGAAGGAGGGGCGATCAGGGAACCCGTCAGCCGCGCCTGCGCAGTTTGGGGATATGCGTGAGTGGTGGAATATTGGAATTGGTGGAGAGGTGGAATATTGCATTGGGGGACCAGGCCTCACATGTGAGAATGGGACTCAACGGGTCACACTTTGTCTAGTATCCCTCTAAACCTGTCCTATCAATGTACTTGTCTAATTGCTTCTTAAACATTGCGATAGTCACTGCCTCAACTACCTCCTCCAGCAGCTTGTTCCATACACCCACCACCCTTTTTGTGAAAAAGTTACCCCTCTGATTCCTATTAAATCTCCAAAATATTCCCTCACCCACCCCCCTGCGCTACATCTGGTATCCATTCTATTCCATTTCCTCTCCAGGAAGCTTGACAATCAACTTAACCCGAAGCTTCCACCTCTGGAGAACATGGATAGTTGATGTTTCGGGTCAGAACTCAAGTAGGGTCCCAATCTGAAACATTACCAATGCATGTTCTCCAGAGATACTGCTTCACCCGCTTAGTTACTCCACCATACTTTGTGTCTTTTTGTGTAAACCAGCATCTGTATTCCTTGCTTAGTTTAGTTTTAGTTCATTTTAGTTTAAATTGGTTTAGTTTAGTTTAGTTTAATTTAACATAGTATAGTTGAATTTAGTTTAGTTTAGTTTGGTTTAGTTTAGTTTAACTTAGTTTGGTTTAGTTTAGTTTAGTTTAGTTTAGTTTGGTTTAGTTTGGTTTTGTATGGTTCAGTGTGGTTTGGTGTGGTTTAGTTGAGTTTAGTTTGGTTTAGTTTGGTTTAGTGTGGTTTAGTGTGGTTTAATTGAGTTTAGTTGAGTTTAGTTTGGTTTAGTTTGGTTTAGTGTGGTTTAGTGTGGCTTAGTGTGGTTAAGTTTGGTTTAGTTGCGTTTAGTTTGGTTTAGTTTAGTTTAGTTTAGTTTAGTTTAATTTAACATAGTATAGTTGAATTTAGTTTAGTTTAGTTTGGTTTAGTTTAGTTTAACTTAGTTTAATTTAACTTAGTTTGGTTTAGTTTGGTTTGGTTTAGTTTGGTTTAGTTTAGTCTAGTTTAGTTTAGTTTAGTTTAGTTTAGTTTAGTTTGGTTTAGTATGGTTTAGTATGGTTTAGTTTGGTTTAGTTTGGTTTAGTTTAGTTTAGTATGGTTTAGTATGGTTTAGTATGGTTTAGTATGGTTTAGTATGGTTTAGTATGGTTTAGTATGGTTTAGTTTGGTTTAGTGTGGTTTAGTTTGGTTTAGTTTAGTTTAATGGCCACGGGACTTATTTACCATCGCCTGCCGGGGGCTTTGACTCTGACACCGGGAGGAGAATGGGGAGTGCAGGGGAGAGATAAGACTTTGCCTTCCATCACAGCGAGGAGGAGATTCGCTGTGATGGATGTTTGTGTAAATTGTGTTGTGTCTTGGTTCTTCTACTTGTGTGTATGACTGCAGAAACCAAATTTTGTTTGAACCTCAATGAGGTTCAAATGATAACAAATAAATTGTATCATTGTATTGTATCATTGTATCATTAGTTTAGTTTGGTTCAGTTTAGTTTGGTTTGGTTTGGTTTGGTTTAGTTAAGTTTAGAGATACGGCTTAGAAACAGGCCGTTTGGCCCGATCTATTTCTCTCATGTGTGGAGTACAAAATCATGAGGGGAATAGACTGGGTAGACACACAGTATCTCCTGCCCAGAGTAGAAGAATCAAGAACCAGAGGATACAGGTTTAAAGTGAGGGGGGAAAGATTTAATAGGAACCTGAGGAGTAACATTTTAACACAAAGGGTGTATGGAAGGAGCTGCCAGAGGAGGTAGGCAAGGCAGGTACTATTGCAACTCTTAAGAAACACTAGACTAAGTAGGACCCGTTGGGTCCCAGTCACACCGGAGGCCTTGTCCCTCAACGTAAACCAATTCCCCAACGCACTCAGCCATTCCCACAAAGCAACCCGTTCAACCAATGCAATATTCCACTACCCACCCATAGCCCCTAACTGTGCAGCCACGGTTGACGGGTTCCCGTTGTGAGTCGTTGCTTCTTGACCAGCGCAGCGGTGTTGGTGGACCATGTGAGGTCCTCCAAAATGTGTGTGCCCAGAAACCTAAAGCTGGACACTCTCTCCACACTTTCCCCGTTGATAGAGATTGGGGCGTGTTCCCCATTTTGTGTCCTCCTGAAGTCCTTGGTCTTGGAGGTGTTTAGTGACATGTTGTTACATGCGCACCAGTCCGCCAGGTTCTGCACCTCCGCTCTATATTTTGTTTCATCACCGTTGGTGATCAGCCCGATCACCGTTGTGTCGTCTGCAAACTTCACGATGGTGTTGGTGTCGAATGCAGGAACACAGTCGTGAGTGAAGAGGGAGTAGAGCCTGGGGCTTAGTACACAGCCCTGTGGTGTGCCGGTACTCAGGGTGATAGTGGAGGACAGGTGCGGGCCCAGTCTCACTGCCTGCGGTCACTCCTTCAGGAAATTCAGGATCCAGTCACATATTGGTGAGCTGAGGCCTAGCTGGTGGAGTTTGGTGGTGAGCTTGGTGGGGATGACCGTATTGAATGCAGAGCTATAGTCAATGAAGAGCATCCTCACGTACGTGCCTTGTCTTTCCAGGTGAGTCAGGACAGTGTGAAGAGCCAGAGAGATGGCATCCTCTGTGGATCTATTTGCCCTGTATGCAAATTCATGAGAGTCCAGTGAGGCAGGGATGCTGGATTTGATGTGGGAGAGGACCAGCCTTTCAAAGCACTTCATGGGTATTGGAATTAAGGCAACCGGATGGTAATCGTTTAGGCTATCACAGCGCTATCACGTACCGTTTATGCGCAAATATAAAGCCCACGCAAACCGGAAGTTAACAGGATCAGAGCTTTAGTTGTAGATAGATAGATAGATAGATAGATAGATAGATAGATAGATAGATAGATAGATAGATAGATAGATAGATAGATAGATAGATAGATAGATAGATAGATAGATAGATAGATAGATAGATAGATAGACAGACAGACAGATAGATGGACAGATGGATGGATGGATAGATGGATAGATGGATAGATGGATGGATAGATAGATGGATGGATAGATGGATGGATGGATGGATAGATGGATAGATAGATGAATAGATGGATAGATATAGACAGACAGACGGACGGACGGACGGACGGACGGACGGACGGACGGACGGACGGACAGACAGACAGACAGACAGACAGACAGACAGACAGACAGACAGACAGACAGACAGACAGACAGACAGACAGACAGACAGACAGACAGACAGACAGACAGACAGACAGACAGACAGACAGATAGCTAGCTAGATAAATTTAGAGGGATTGGGCCAAACCCAGGCAGGTGGGATTGGTGTAGATGGGACATGTTGGTCGGCGTGAGCAAGTTGGGCTGAAGGGCCTGTTTCCACCTTGTGTAACTCTATGACTGCAGCCTAAGGAAACAGCTTAGCAAATCACTGTGTGTCCGTGAAATCACCTCTGTTTTCCTGAACTCCTTCACATCTTGATCATAAATGGACTGTTTCTCCCAAAGCAAGTGTTCAGTGTGAGTTTTGGCAGTGGAACATGGCGCAGCACAGCACAAGAATAGGCTCTGCAGCCCACAATATCCTTGCTAAACATGGTGCCAGGTTAACCAGATCCCCTCTGCCTGCACTTGAACAGGCCCTTCCACCGCTGGCAATGAGTTCCGGGCATCAGCCGCCCTCTGTGTATAAAACTTGCTGGGCGCATCTCCTTTAAGCCTTGCCCCTCTAGATTAGGGGCAGCAAGGTAGTGCAGCGGTAGAATTGCTGCCTTATAGTGCCGGAGACCCGGGTTCGATCCTGACAACGGGTGCTGTCTGTACGCCATTTGTACATTCTCTCCGTGACAGCGTGGGTTTTCCCCGGGTGCTCCAGTTTCCTCACACGCCAAAGACGCACAGGTTTGTTGGTTAATTGGCTTCCGTAAATTGGCCCTAGTGTGTGTGGGACAGAACTAGTGTAGGGGTGATGGTTGGTCAGCACAGACTCGATGGGCGGAAGGGCCTGTATCCACACTGTATCTCTAAACTAAACTACATCTCCTTTAAACATTGCCCCTCTCACCTTAAAGTTACGCCCTCTAGTCTTTGACATTTCCACACTAGAAAAAGGTTCTGACTGTCTCTACAATGTGTCTCTCATAATTATATACATATAGTCTATGTATATTTATATCGGCAATCAGCCATGATCACAATGAATGGCAGTGCTGGCTCAAAGGGCCGAATGGCCTCCTCCTGCACCTATTTTCTATGTTTCTATGTATATAATCATATATATATGCTCGGGCAGATGGGGCTCGTCAGCCTGGGAAGGCAGTCCATCGAGGAGAGGGAAAACTCTGATTTAAAACCTCCACTGCCTTGTGGCCATATCCAGTCATGGAAAAGGCTCCAGGAGTAAGCCTCAAGAAAAACCGGAGTCGGAGCCCCTAAGGCAGTTCGTTGTTGTCTACAACCTCGCTCTGGCAGCTCCTGCGACGGCGCTGGTGACAAACTGTAACGGCCCTGCTGTTCCTTTGGATCGATCAGCGACGTGGAGAGGGGGGAACGTGCTGCATGGGCAACAGCCTGTCCTCCAGATGACATCGCCCAGGCTTGCATCCGACCAGGATGCATCACCCATGGTCAGTCATGACTGAGGGGGGCCTACTAGCTATATGTATATATTATATAAGTATCTTTTATATTCACCGCAGAGGAAGTATTTAAAACTCGTGTTTAATTAGGGTGTAATAATTGCATCCGTAAGTTATCCCTTTCTCAAAGTCAGCACCAGAAGCTCAGATCTATACAATGACATAGAACTATCAAAACATTGTAGTTATCTGAATTGAGTGTAATTTAAATCAGTGGTAATCAATATTGCAATTAATGGCCCCACTGGCATTTCAGCTACAATTGGCCTGTGAACGTAAGTGCATTGGCAATTAGAGTGCAACCGTGATCCAAGAGGAAGAGTTTTACCTTTCATCTGAAGCACATAGAACCCTTTGTACATGGGCCCATGTATTCTGCAAGGATCCTTATGCCCCTGTCCCACTTAGGAAACCTGAACGGAAACCTCTGGAGACTTTGCGCCCCACCCAAGGTTTTCGTGAGGTTCCCGGAGGTTTTTGTCAGTCTCCCTACCTGCTTCCACTACCTGCAACCTCCGGCAACCTCCTGCAACCTCCGGGAACCGCACGGAAACTTTGGGTGGGGCGCAAAGTCTCCAGAGGTTCCGTTCAGGTTTCCTAGGTGGGACAGGGGCATAAGGGTTCTGTGTTTACTTTATTTTAGTGACACAGCGCAGAATCAGGCCCTTTGGAACACAGAGTCCGCACCGACCAGCAGTCTCCACACACGTCTAACACATCTGGGACACTGTGCCACAACATGTACTTAGATTTAGCTCTTAGGGCTAACGGAATCAAGGGGATATGGGGAGAAAGCAGGAACGGGGTATTGATTTCGGATGATCAGTCATGATCATATTGAATGGCGGTGCTGCCTCGAAGGGCCGAATGGCCTACTCCAGCACCGACTGTCTATGTTTCTATCCTACGCACCCACATCCGATGCACAACCTACACACGAGGAACAATTTAGCATTTTACCGAAGCCAATTAAACCTACAAACCTGTACGTCATTGGAGTGTGGGAGGAAACTGGAGAACCGGGAGAAAACCCACATTGGTCACAGGGTGAACGTACAAAGTCCGTATAGACAGCTCCTGTTCAAGATCGAACCCTGATCTCTGGGGCTCGTGCCAGCCCTGTGCTCGGATTGCTAATAGCAAATCTCCAAGAAGGAACTATAGTCATGTTCCGGTCTGAATCTCCTGGTTCATCTAATGGGAGCAGAATTAGGCCATTTAGCCCATCGAGTCTGCCATTCAATCATGGCTGATCTATCTCTCCCTCTCAACCCCATTCCCCTGCAATCTCCCCATAACCTCACACACCTTCCCTAATCAAAAACCTGTCAATCTCCGCTTTCAAAATACCCATTGACTTGGCCTCCACAGCCGTCTGTGGCAATGAATTCCACAGATTCACCACCCCCTGACTAAAGAAATTCCTCCTCATCTCCTTCCTAAAAGAATGGCCTTTAATTCTGAGGCTATGACCTCTAGTCCTAGACTCTCCCACCAGTGCAAACATCCCATTCTCTGTATTCAAAAGGGAACTGCAGATGCTGGAATATCGAAGGTACACAAAATTGCTGGGGAAACTCAGCGGGTGCAGCAGCATCTATGGAGCGAAGGAAATAGGCGACGTTTCGGGCCGAAACCCTTCTTCAGTCTGAAGAAGGGTTTCGGCCCGAAACGTCGCCTATTTCCTTCGCTCCATAGATGCTGCTGCACCCGCTGAGTTTCCCCAGCAATTTTGTGTACCTTCCCATTCTCTGTAACTGGCCATCCATCCACAATGTTTGAGCAGATCCGAGCTGAGAATGCCAATCGGAAATTTCACTGGAGAATAGGGTGTCATCGGGGAAATGTGGGAGCGGAGGGGAACGAGATTGGAGGCTTGGATTGAGTGGATGTTTAGAGAATGTTTCCACTTGTGGGAGAGTCTAGGACTAGAGGTCATAGCCACACATGGCGCAATGGGCTAAGTGTTCGGCTGGCGACCGGAAGGTGGCCAGTTCGAATCCCGCTTGGAGTGCATACTGTCGTTGTGTCCTTGGGCAAGACACTTCACCCACCTTTGCCTGTGTGTGAATGTGTGTGAATGTGTGTGAGTGATTGGTGGTGGTCGGAGGGGCCGTAGGCACAGAATGGCAGCCACGCTTCCGTCAGTCTGCCCCAGGGCAGCTGTGGCTACAGAAGTAGCTTACCACCACCGAGTGTGACTGAGGAGTGAATGAATAATGCGATGTAAAGCGCCTTGAGTATTAGAAAGGCGCTATATAAATCCCATCCATTATTATTATTATAGCCTTAGAATTAAAGGACGTTCTTTGAGGAAGCAGATGAGGAGGAATTTCTTTATTCAGGGGGTGGTGATTCTGTGGAATTCTTTGCCACAGAAGGCTGCGGAGGCCGTCAGTGGATATTTTTAAGGCAGAGATAGATAGATTCTTGATTAGTACGGGTGTCAGGGGTAGTGGGAGAAAGGGGTTAGGAGGGAGTGATAGATCAGCCAGGATTGAATGGTGCAGTAGTCTTGATGGCCTGAATGGCCTAATTCTACTACTACCCCTTATGAGATGGTGTCAGAATATCTCCCTGAGTTTCTGCGCTTGTCGACTTGAGATCATGGGAACCATAATCACTGAGCAGTAGATAGACATAAAGCTGGAGTAACTCGGCGGGACAGGCAGCAAGTAATGGGTGACTTTTCGGGTCGAGACCCTTCGTCAGTCTGGGGAAGTGTGGGGGTGGAGGGGAAAGAGATTGGAGGTTTGAATAAAGTGGATGTGGAGAGGATGTCTCCAATAGTGGGAGAATCTATAGCTCGAGCTCATCGCTGAAGAAGGGCGTTGACCAGAAGCGTCACCCATTCCTTCTCTCCAGAGACTCTGCCTGTCCTGTTGAGTTATAACCATATAACCATATATCAATTACAGCACGGAAAACAGGCAATCTCGGCCCTTCAAGTCCGTGCCGAACATTTATTTTCCCCTAGTCCCATCTACCTGCACTCAGACCATAACGCTCCATTCCTTTCCTGTCCATATACCTATCCAATTTATTTTTAAATGATAAAATCAAACCTGCCTCCACCACTTCCACTGGAAGCTCATTCCACACAGCTACCACTCTCTGAGTAAAGAAGTTCCCCCTGATGTTACCCCTAAACTTCTGTCCCTTAATTCTCAAGTCATGTCCTCTTGTTTGAATCTACCTCAACTACCTTCTGTGGCAGAGAATTCCAGAGATTCACCACTCTCTGTGTGAAAATGTTTTTCTCATCTCAGTCCTAAAAGATTTCCCCTTTATCCTTAAACTGTGACCCCTTGTTCTGGACTTCCCCAACATCGGGAGCAACCTTCCTGCATCTAGCCTGTCCAACCCCTTAAGAATTTTATAAGTTTCTATAAGATCCCCTCTCAATCTTCTAAATTCTAGCGAATACATAGAAACATAGAAACATAGAAATTAGGTGCAGGAGTAGGCCATTCGGCCCTTCGAGCCTGCACCGCCATTCAATATGATCATGGCTGATCATCCAACTCAGTATCCCGTACCTGCCTTCTCTCCATACCCTCTGATCCCCTTAGCCACAAGGGCCACATCTAACTCCCTCTTAAATATAGCCAATGAACTGGCCTCGACTACCCTCTGTGGCAGGGAGTTCCAGAGATTCACCACTCTCTGTGTGAAAAAAGTTCTTCTCATCTCGGTTTTAAAGGATTTCCCCCTTATCCTTAAGCTGTGACCCCTTGTCCTGGACTTCCCCAACATCGGGAGCAATCTTCCTGCATCTAGCCTGTCCAACCCCTTAAGAATTTTGTAAGTTTCTATAAGATCCCCTCTCAATCTCCTAAATTCTAGAGAGTATAAACCAAGTCTATCCAGTCTTTCTTCATAAGACAGTCCTGACATCCCAGGAATCAGTCTGGTGAACCTTCTCTGCACTCCCTCTATGGCAATAATGTCCTTCCTCAGATTTGGAGACCAAAACTGTACGCAATACTCCAGGTGTGGTCTCACCAAGACCCTGTACAACTGCAGTAGAACCTCCCTGCTCCTATACTCAAATCCTTTTGCTATGAAAGCTAACATACCATTCGCTTTCTTCACTGATATTTCCAGCTTGACAATATCTTTCCTATAACACGGTGCCCAGAACTGAAGACAATATTCTAACTGCGGCCACCCACACCAACGTCTTATACAACTCCAACATGACCACCCAACTTTAATGTTCAAATGCACCAGTGTAATTAAGAGTGACCGATTTACTTGCCAGGGGTCAAATTTTTCCCTGTTCATTTTTATCTAACAGAGCAGAACAGAATTGAGAGAATGTTGCGATGTCTTTCGAGTGAGATGAGAGAGCAAGGACTTGCTAGCACTCCCTTGTGGCCATACAGGAGCTCGAAGCTCAGGAGTTATCCCCCGGTGCCTCATTAACAAGCGACCTTGTCAGTTGGGCATATTTCGTAGTTTGTTCAATCTGGATGTTATGAATAATCCTCAAAGAAACTGCTTATGCATCAAAAGGAATGAATGATGTGAAATGCCCAAATGTTGCAGTAGTCAACATCTGTGGTCATGTCAGTGTATAATTGCTTCCGGCTCATAGCTTATACAATATGACAAGAGATGGGCTGGGATAAGTTGGAGATAGGAATCCGTTGTTTAGTATTTGTTAGAGTGGGCATCTATTTAGTAGATAGGGGAGGGAGGGAGAGATGGAGAGAGAGAGGGAGGGGGAGAGGGGAGGAGAGAGAGAGGGGAAGAGGGTGAGGGGGAGAGGGGGGGGGGGCGCTGGTCACCGCGTGGGGTTGAGAGTATTGTGAACAATGATATTATATTATAATGATACTTGATATAGTGTGATTATTTGTTTATGATTTGAAGTTGTATCTTTTGCTGTCGAATAAAGTCTTTGAAGGAAAAAAAAAGGGGGAGAGGGGGAGAGGGGGAGAGAGGGCACCCGTAGTCAGGATCGAAGGTAGCAACTCTAACGCTGTGCCATTTTGTAAAATTAATCTAAATCCTCTCTGAAAGTGAAGAATGAATCGAGTGACGAGATGGTGATGTGGGGGTAGATTTGCTACCTTACCGCGGCAGAGACCCGGGTTCCATCCTGACCACGGGTGCTGTCTGAAAGGAGTTTGTACGTTCTCCCTGTGACCATGTGGGTTTTCTCATGGTGCTCCAGAGGGAGTCTAATGTGGGAAAGTGTCATGTCTTGCAATCTTTGTAAGAGGCATCTCAAAGATAGATAGATAGATAGATAGATAGATAGATAGATAGATAGATAGATAGATAGATAGATAGATAGATAGATAGATAGATAGATAGATAGATAGATAGATAGATAGATAGATAGATAGATAGATAGATAGATAGATAGATAGATAGATAGATAGATAGATAGATAGATAGATATAATTTATTGCCACACAGCCAGGCTGGTGGAAATTTGGGTTGTCTGCAGCGATACAATAATAAAGAACACACAACCACAATAAAACTGTAACACAAACATCCACCACAGCATTCATCACTGTGGTGGAAGGCACAAAATTTGGCCAGTCCTCCTCCATTTCCCCCCCGTGGTCAGGACCAGAGTCCAGAGTCAGTCCAGGATCGGCTCTTCCTCACCGGAGACCGCGGCTTTAAGTTGTTGTAGGCCGCAGACCGGCGGTCAAGATTTAAGTCCCCGCCGCAGCCAGAAGCACCGTAGACTGCAGGGCCGGCGGTCGAAGCTCCCCTCCAGGGGTGATGGTAAGTCCATGCCGCACCCGCGGTAGAAGTTGGCCGCGGGCCGGCAGTGATGGCTTCTTCTTCCCCGGGTCCCCAACGTGAGATCCCGGGCTGTAGACGCCGCACCAGCTGGAGCTCTGCAGACCGCGACTTCAGGCCGCGACTTCAGGCTGCCAGCTGCCCCGGGCCAGCGAAACGGAGCGCTCCCCTCCAGCGAGCCCCAGCGAGGGCTCACCCGCTCCACGCCGAGAGTCCACGCTGCGCCCGCCGCTGAAGCCCCGGGCGCGTCTCCGGGAAAGGCCGCGTCGATCCTTGATGTTAAGCCATGGGGGAGGCGACCTGGAAAAACTCGCCTCTCCGTGGAGGAGGCGACCGAAGCGGTTCCCCCTTACCCCCCCACACCACCCACCACACAAAACACACAAAGAAACATTAAATACAGACTTTAAAACATACTAAAAAAATAAAAAAAGGTTGAAAAACTGACGAGCTGCATGACATGGCTGCTGCCAGAGCAGCGCCCCCTCCGACCAAAGCCGATTATAATTTAAATGTACTAGAGTAAGGAACAGAATAGTGGTAATTGTATTCTGAAACATATTAACATTACCAAAGAGGAGCCCTGAGCCACATCGTGAAGGGTAAATCTCCAGGGCCTGACACAGTCTATCCTAGAACATTGCGGCAAACTAGTGATGAAATTGTTGACAGAGATTTTTGTCCCTTTCATAAATTCATAAATCAGGGGGTTATGGGGAGAGGGCAGGAGAATGGGGTTAGGAGGGAGAGATAGATCAGCCATGATTGAACGGCGGAGTAGACTTGATGGGCCGAATGGCCTAATTCTGCTCCCATCACTTATGACCTTATGAGATCTTCAAAGCGGGTAAAGGGGTACGTGTCTAATACTAAATATATTATAGATGGCACTTTAATTGAATTGCAGCAGAACCTCTGGATACTAATCATTAATTCCTCAGACATTCCTGGAAGGTTACAACACACCTGAAATTGGGCCTAAAAGAGATTTAATTACAAATCCTTTTTTTTTCTTTGGCGTTCCCCCGATTTATTTTTTACAAATTGCCCTGTCAAGAAGAACTCTAATAAATTGCCAACCCAAATTAAGTGTGCAAAAATTTGTCATTTTTTCTCATTATAATCTGGACACTCACTCTGGCGTGTGCATGTTCGAAGATCTAGTCATTATCGTCCGGGGATATTTCCAACGGGCGGCCCTGGTACCATATCACAAATCCTTCAATTGGAGTGCTTCACGCAGAGCTTACTTAGCCATACATTTTAACAGTCGTAATTGCAGATCATAAATCAGCGTTGGACAAAATGGACTGAGTTAACGATAACATTGAACATTTCGGCAAATTGAAGGAGTTTTGCTTAATGGCTTTAAGCATGAGGAATCCCGAATCTTGAGGTGAAATACGACCGACTAGACTAGTCAAAGATATCCCCATGGAATCTACTTCAGGTGATTTAGGTGGAGCTTCAAGCAAAATGCATACATTTTTTTGTTATGAATACGTGTAAACGATAGTATAGGTGTGTGTTTATTATTGTTTATTTAGGGGTGGCACGGTGGCGTAGATGTAGAGTTACTGCCTTACAGTGCCAGAGACCCGGGTTCGTAGAAACGTAGGAAAAAGGTGCAGGAACAGGCCATTTGGCCCTTCGAACCGGCACCGCCATTCAATATGATCACAGCTGATCATCCAGAATCAGGACCCCGTTCCTGCTTTCTCCCCATATCCCTTAATTCAGTTCACCCTAATTTCTATATCTGACTCTCTCTTGAAAACATCCAGTGAATTAGCCTCCACTGCCTTCTTTGGCAGAGAATTCCACAGATTCACAACTCTCTGGGTGAAGAAAAATTTTCCGCATCTCTGTCAAAAATGGCCTTCCCCTTATTCTTAAACTGTGACCCCTGGTTCTGGTCTCCCGCAACATCGGGAACATTTTTCCTGCATCTAGCCTGTCCAATCCCTTAAGCATTTTATATCTATCTATCTTCTATCTTCAATCTATACTATTACTAAAACTCTCATCTTGTCCTCTTCCGGTTTGTGTTCTTTTTAAATTTGCGGAAAAACTGTACCTTATATCACTAGGATTTTTCGCCACCTTACTCACCATTCTCCTCTGCTCCAAGCGCACCAAGTTTTGTTCTTATCGGTGTAATATTACAAAAGTTATGAAGGTTTCAAAAATCATGAGATCAGCAGATTGGTTTTCTCGCCTGTCAGTCACCATGAAGGTAATGCCCCTTCCGGCACCCGCTGTCAATCACCGGGGCAAGGAGAATAAAGCCCCGGAGGCCGGGCATGATCCAGAAGTCGGGTGTGTGTCAGTTAGCCCGGAAGCCCAGAAGCCGTGAGTGAAAGTCGAGTCCAGAAGCTGTGAGTGAGTGAGAGTGGAGTCCAGGAGCCGTGACTTAGTGAACTGTGAGTCCAGGTGCCATGAGTGATTGAACTGTGAGCCCAGAAGCCGTGAGTGAGTGAACTGTGAGTGAGTGAATTGTGAGTCCAGGAGCCATGAGTGAGTGAACTGTGAGTGAGTGAATTGTGTGTCCAGGAGCCGTGCGTGAGTGAACTGTGAGCCCAGGAGCCGTGACTGAGTGAACTGTGAGCCCACGAGCCCATGAGTCAGTGAATTGGGAGCCCAGGAGCTGTGAGTGAGTGAACTGCGAGTCCAGAAGCAGTGAACTGTGAGTCCAGAAGCCGTGAGTGTGTGAACTGTGGGCCCAGAAGCCGTGAGTCAGTGAACTGTGAGTCCAGAAGCCGTGAGTGAGTGAACTGTGGGCCCAGAAGCCGTGAGTGAGTGAACTGTGAGTCCAGAAGCCGTGAGTGAGTGAACTGTGGGCCCAGAAGACGTGAGTGAGTGAACTGTGAGTCCAGAAGCCGTGAGTGAGTGAACTGTGGGCCCAGAAGCCGTGAGTGAGTGAACTGTGGGCCCAGAAGCCGTGAGTGAGTGAACTGTGGGCCCAGAAGCCGTGAGTGAGTGAACTGTGGGCCCAGAAGCCGTGAGTGAGTGAGTGACTGTGGGCCCAGAAGCTGCCAGGAGTGTGGAGTCTGCCCGATTGCTGCAAACTCGAGATCCTGGGGAAGTGAGGAGTGAGAGTGTGGGGATTGAGGGGGCTGGGCTCACCCCTGCCCACACACCCCCATCCCCCTCCCCTCGCACCTCCCCCCCCCTCCCCCCCAGTGGCAGGCCATGGCAGCAGTAGGCCACGGCAGCGCTCCCCCCACCGGCATCTGCCTGAAGCCGTCCACCTCCCCGGTTACAGAACGCTCCCTCCGACCCCCACCTGAAGCCTCGCCGTCCCCAGCTACAGGACTAGCCCAAGAATCCATTGAATGAATGAATGAATGAATGAATGAATGAATGAATGAATAAGTTTATTGGCCAAGTATTCACATACAAGGAATTTGCCTTGGTGCTCCGCCCGCAAGTGACAACATGACATACAGTGACAGTTAGGAATGATACATAAAACATTAAACATTAATAGTAAAATATTTTTGATTAAACATGTGAATTAAAGGAGGCTACAGATTTTTGGCTGTTGAGTAGAGCTACTACTCGAGGAAAAAAGCTGTTTTCATGTCTGGCTGGGGCAGCTTTGACAAGCCGGAGTCACCTTCCAGAGGGAAGTGATTCAAAGAGTTTGTGGCCAGGGTGAGAGGGGTCAGAGATGATCTTGCCCGCTCGCTTCCTGGCCCTTTCAGTGTACAGTTCATCAATGGAGGGAAGGTTGCAGCCAATAACCTTCTCAGCTGATCGGACGATTTGCTGCAGTCTCCGGATGTTGTGCTTGGTGGCTGAGCCAAACCAGACCATGATGGAGAAGGTGAGGATATAATGTCCATACTAGCCCTCTGGAAACCAGTCCCTTTGGCCCACAACACCCATACTAGCCCTCTAGAAAGCCCCCCCTCACTGGCCACCGCCTGAAGCCGTCCCCCTCTCCCGGCTGCAGGACGCTCCCCACTACCCCAACCGACCCCCGACAGCACCCGCCTGATGCCGTGCCCCACCCCAAGGTGCAGGACGTTCCCCCCACTGGCCCCCGACAGCCCCCGCCTAAAGCCGACCCCCTCCCCGGCTGCAGAACGCCACAAGAGACGCAACAAGAAAGAATGGACTGAATAAATCTCCTCTTTAATGTTTACATTATTGTTATATTTTAAGAGTTATTCATATTTTAAGCTTTAATAAATCCCTTTCCCACTTGCTGTGCTGTCAGCTGCACCTGCGCAGTAATACCTGCGTGTTCTGCGTCACAATCGGAAACCAATGGGAGGGAATGTCTGCGGCCCCGGAGAGCCACCAAGATTGGATGGGCGGGGGGGGGGGGGGGGGGGGGGGGGGGGGGGTGGAATGAGTGCGTGGGGGGGAAGGACAAGGGGTGGAGTGAGGGGGTGAGGGGAGGAGGGGGGAATCAGGGGCGTCACAACGGGAACCCGTCAGCCGCGCCTGCGCAGTTGGGGGCTATGCGTGAGTGGTGGAATATTGGAATTGGTGGAGAGGTGCAATATTGTGTTTGGGGACCAGGCGTCCCGTGTGAGAATGGAACCCAACGGGTCCCACTTAGTCTAATGTTTCTATAAAATCCCCTCTTATCCTTCTAAATTCCAATGAACACAAGGCCAGTCGACCCATTCTTTCATCATATGTCAGTCCTGCCATCCCGGAGCTATATTTAACTATATCATGGTTTGATACTGACTACTGGTGCTTGCACGTTCTCCCCGTGACCTGAGTGGGTTTTCTCCAAGATCTTCTGTTTCCTCCCACACTCCAAAGACGCACAGGTTTGTATGTTGATTGGCTTGGTATGTAAATTGTCCCCAGTGTGTGTAGGATAGTGTTGGTGTGTGGGGATTGCTGGTCGGTGCAGACTCAATGGTATAAGGGCCTGTTTCCGCGCTGTATCTCTAAACTAAACTAAACTAAACTAAAATTATTGTCATGTGTAATGTGATATAGAGACATGTGAGGCGTTGCATTTGGGAACACTAACATGGGCACACATTCCAACACTACACAGTGCATGGTAGGTCTCTGGGGAGTGCTGTAGAACAGAGGGTTCTAGGAGTGCAGGTGCATAGTTCCTTGGATGTGGCGTTGCAGGTAGATAGGGTGGTCAAAAAGACTTTTGGCACATTGGTCTTCATCAGTCTGAGTATTTAGGATAGAAGTTAGGAGATCATGTTGCAGTTACAGTATATGACATTGGTGAGGCTGCATTTAGAATATTGTGCACAGTTCTGGACACCATGTTATAGGAAAGACGTTTTCAAGTTGGAAATGGCGTGGAGAAGGTTTATGAGGATGCCGGGGAGGGGGGGACCTCATTGAAACTTACAGAATAATCTTCTTCTTCTTTTCGTGTCTTTGAAGCTGGTTGACTATATAACAGTTTCCCATTCCTTTGCACAGTCCTTTGCGTTTTTGTTGAACACTGCAAGATCCTTTGAGCTGCACTGGTTGGGTAGTAGGGGGCAGACAAGGCAGTGCTGCATTGTATGGTCCTCTTCTCCACATTCACAGGTGGTTTGGCCAGTTTCATAGCCCCATCTGGCCATGGCAGCTTTTGATCGCCCTGTTCCTGTTCTCAGGCGGTTGAGCGTCTTCCACTGGACCCATGGTGCTTCTGAGCCCGGAGGGAGGGCTTCAGAAGGAGGGATACCCATGTCAGTAGGAGGGGGGTCGTCCTCAAGCCTTTTTGTCCCTAGTTGGAGTCTGGTTTCTTCCCGTGATGTTATTAGGGGCTGGACATGGCTGAGAAAGCTTCTCCTGGACTTCAGCCGTTGGGCCGGGGGTACACGTCCATAGAGGAGGTGGCGTTCATCACTGGTGGCCTTGGTCATCTCTACTCGGCTGGCAACTTCCCGTCTCACATCAGCAGGGGCAAAGGCAAAGATATATTGGATGTGAAGTGGAGGTTTCCGCTGGTGGGAGAGTAGGATCAGAGGGCATTGCCTCAGAATTAAAGGGCGCTCTTTTAGAAAGGAGGTGAGGAGGAAATTATTTTTTCAGTTAATCTGTGGAACTCATTGCCACAGAGGGCTGTGGAGGCCAAGTCAGTGGATATTTTTAAGGCAAAGATAGACAAATTCTTGATTAGAACGGGTGTCAAGGGTTAGAAACATAGAAACATAGAAACATAGAAATTAGGTGCAGGAGTAGGCCATTCGGCCCTTCGAGCCTGCACCGCCATTCAATATGATCATGGCTGATCATCCAACTCAGTATCCCGTACCTGCCTTCTCGCCATACCCTCTGATCCCCTTAGCCACAAGGGCCACATCTAACTCCCTCTTAAATATAGCCAATGAACTGGCCTCGACTACCCTCTGTGGCAGAGAGTTCCAGAGATTCACCACTCTCTGTGTGAAAAAAGTTCTTCTCATCTCGGTTTTAAAGGATTTCCCCCTTATCCTTAAGCTGTGACCCCTTGTCCTGGACTTCCCCAACATCGGGAGCAATCTTCCTGCATCTAGCCTGTCCAACCCCTTAAGGTTATGGGGAGAAGGCAGGAAAATGGGATTAGGAGGCAGAGATCAGCCATGATTGAATGGCGGAGTGGACTCGATGGGCCGAATGGCCTAATTCTACTCCTATAACTTGTGAAAGTGCTTGAGTAACTCAGCGGGCCAGGCAGCATCTATGGAGAACATGGACAGGTGAATAGAGGGGTCTGAAGAAGGGTCCCGCCGATGTCACTTATCCATGTTCTCCAGAGATGCTATCTGACCCGCTGAGTTCCTCCAGCACTTTGTGTCTTTTTTTGTTAACCAGGATCTGCAGTTCTCTGCTTCTCCAAAAAGCAAAATAAATTTGCTTGGGGCAGCTCCCCATATATCAACTCCTACCTGAACAAGAACCTGGACCCACTACAGTTTACCAAGCACGAGAGGTCAATGGAGGATGCAATCTCACTGGCGCTCCACTCTGCACTGGACCACTTAGGCAATACAAATACATACTGTTGTTCATAGACTACAGCTCGGCGATCAACACCATCATCAACTAAACTGAACTAAACTAAACACATCTGCGTACAGTTTTGGTCTCCTAATCTGAGGAAAGACATTGTTGCCATAGAGGGAGTACAGAGAAGGTTCACCAGACTGATTCCTGGGATGTCAGGACTTTCATATGAAGAAAGACTGGATAGAGTCGGCTTGTACTCGCTAGAATGTAGAAGATTGAGGGGGGATCTTATAGAAACTTACAAAATTCTTAAGGGGTTGGACATGCTAGATGCAGGAAGATTGTTCCCGATGTTGGGGAAGTCCAGAACTAGGGGTCACAGTTTAAGGATAAGGGGGAAATCTTTTAGGACCGAGATGAGAAAATCTTTTTTTACACAGAGAGTGGTGAATCTGTGGAATTCTCTGCCACAGAAGGTAGTTGAGGCCTGTTCATTTGCTATATTTAAGAGGGAGTTAGATGTGGCCCTTGTGGCTAAAGGGATCAGGGGGTATGGAGAGAAGGCAGGGATGGGATACTGAGTTGGATGATCAGCCATGATCATATCGAATGGCGGTGCAGGCTCGAAGGGCCGAATGTCCTACTCCTGCACCTATTTTCTCTGTCTATGTTTCTATGTGCTGCTGCAAGTAAGAATCCTATTGTCCCGTTACAGCAATCTTGACTATAAAACACTCTTAACTCTCGACTCTCTCTCAACCCCATTCTCCTGCCTTCTCCCCATAACCCTTACTAATTAAGAGTCAATTTACGATCCATCTCTGCTTTAAAAATACCCAAAACGCTTCCCTCCACTGCCCTCTCTGGCAATGAATTCCACAGATTCACCACCCTCTGTATCAAGAAATTCCTCCTCATCTACATTCTAAAGGTACATCCTTTAATTCTGAGGTTGTGCCCTCTCGTCCTAGACTCTCCCACTACCGGAAACATCCTGACCACAGCCACTCTATCAAGGCACCATCGTGTGTCACAGTGGCGCAGCAGTAGAGTTGCTGCCTTACAGCACCAGAGATCCAGTTTCGATCCTGACTGCGGGTGCTGTCTGTTCGGTGTTTGTACGTTCTCCCCGTGACCAGCGTGCGTTTTCTCTGGGTGTTCCGATTTCCTCCCACACTCCAACTACGTGCATTTTGTAGGTTACGTGGCCTCTATAAATTGTCCTTAGTATGCAGGATAGGACTAATGTACGGGCTGATTGCTGGTTGGAGCAGTCTCTGGAATACTATGCACAGGCCTATTCTTCTCATCCAAGGAGTGATAGCAAAGGCAGTGCTGCAAAGATTCACCGGATTAATTCCTGGAATGGGGAGGATTGTCTTATGCGGAGAGAGTAATGGGCCTGTCCCACTTGGGCGACTTTTTAACGCCACATGTTCACCACATGTTCGCTGGGGAGTCGCCTTCATGGTCGTGAGGAGTTCCCGCATTCTGGCAACTAGTCGCGGCCTCATTATCGCCGTGAATTTTTCAACAAGAGTAGTGCGAATACTCATGCCGTAGGTGGGTCCCGAGGAGGTCCTAGTGGGTTGTCAGGAAGTCGAAGGTTTTCGGAGATTCTCGTAGGTTGTAGCCGGTGCTGACCGGTGAATTTCATTGGCTCATTGGGAAAAAAAAGGTAAGCAATAGTTTTCAGAACCAAGGATAACCGATCGGTGATGTTAATGTCCGCCGAGCTTCACAGCTGTGTATCTCTGGCTTCTTAAAAGTTGTCTCCACTCCTTCTCCCCCCCTTCTCTACCCCCCCTATCCCCCCCCCCCTCTCCCCCCCTCTCCCGCCACCTCTCCCCCCCCCTCCCCCCCTTTTCCCCCCCTCTCTCCCCCCTTCCCTCCCCCCATTACCCGCCCCTCTCCCTCCCGTCTTTTAAAGGACTTACAGTACACTGTGCTTTAGTCGTCTTTTTACAGCTCCAACCTTCCAGTTCATCGCGGTGTGTGTCTGTATCACCTTGGCTTTGCACCGTGTGAATTTTTTAGACAGCGCTCCCCCCCGCTTGCCCTGTCCCCCGCCTGCATAATGGGCTGGTGAAGGAAGCGATGTGTGTGTGCGTTCCACTCTGACAGTTGCCGTTCCAGTTGCCGGTTTTTCAGCCGAATCGCCAGCAGTCTGCTGAAAAATCGCCGAAGTGGAACAGGCCCGTAAGCAGACCGGGCTGAAGCATTCTAGACTTTAGAACAATGAATCATAATCACAAACATACAAATTCCGACAGGATTTGACTCGATAGATAGTTTATTAGTGTAGGAAGGAACAGCAGATGCTGGTTTACGCCAAAGATAGACACAAAAACCGGCAGATACCCAGCGGGCCAGGCAGCATCTCTGGAGGAAAGGAAACAGTGATGTTTCAGTTGGGTCTGAAGATCGGTTGTGACCTGAAACGTCACCCATTCCTTTCCTCCCAGAGGTGCAGCCTGAGCCGCTGAGTTACTCCAGCATTTTGTATCCATCTTCGAATTTATATTAGTGTTTTCTCTGGTTGACCAGAGGTTCCAAACTCAAGGCATAAGCTTAAGGTGAGAGGGAGAGAGCTTTAAGCCGGACCTCAGAGGCCACCTTTTCACTGAGAGAGTAATCCGTTTCTGGAATGAGATGCCGGTGGAAGCTGTAGAAGCGGACACAATAACAACTTTTAAAGAACATTTGGACGGATCTATGCATAGGAAGGTTTAGAGGGATTATGAGCCAAATGGGACTAGCCCGGTGTTTCACCCTGGTCAGCATGGACAAGGAGGGCCGAATGGCCTATTTACACCCTGTACAGCTACATGACTTTGACTCCATGACTCTAACAAATTAGCTATTCAGGACAGAGATGAGAAGAAATGTCTTCATCTACCCAGCAATAAATCATTGGGATTCTCGACCCACATCGACCCTGGAAGCTGTTTCAAAGTGTCTCGAAGAATGAGACAGATTGATTTTTTGATATTAAGTGGACAATGGGCTTAGTTTAGGAAAATGTCAATGAGGTAGAAGATCAGACAGCTTCCAGTTGAGATAGCAGGGCTGACACAATGCCCTGCACATGCTTCTATTTGGGATGGTTTTTACGCCTTTACTTGCTTCCAGATGTGACGATTTCAACACAGTTGAAACCTTCCTCCATTGACAAACTGTAGCTGCAAGGGCCAGGAAGCGAGTGGGTAAGATCATCTCCGACCCCTCTCACCCTGGTCACAAACCCTTTGAATCACTTCCCTCTGGAAGGCGACTTCGGACTGCCAAAGCTGCCACAGCCAGACATAAAGACAGTTTTTTTCCATGAGTAGTAGCTCTACTCAATAACCAAAAGTCTGTAGCCTCATTTTGCTCTGGTATTTTATTTAATTCACATGTTTAAACTATAATGTTTTATTCTTAATGTCTCAATGTTTTATGTTTTACTGTTTACTGTATGTCTTGTTGTTACTTGCAAGAGGAGCACCAGGGCAAAATCCTTGTATGTGAACATACTTGGCCAATAAACGTATTCATTCATTTAGTTCTGTCTTTCTATTGCATATTGTGTTTAGGGTAAGTGAGACCGCACCTGTGTTAGAAATGGCAAGGTCACCTGCTTGAGTAGATGATTATCTCATGTTATCTCAGTGCGCGATTTAGATTGAATCATCATCTTACAGCATTGAATATGTAGGAAGGAACTGCAGATGCTGGTTTACACTGAAGATAGACACAAAACGCTGGAGTAACTCAGCGGGACAGGCAGCATCTCTGGCGTGAGGGAATGGGTGACGCTTTGGGTTGAGAGTCAGGGGAGTGGATGACATAGAGATCAGAAAGGGTAAGGTGTGAAAAAGAGAGGTCAAAGGGGATGTGGATCAAGGAAGATGTTGAATAGATGCTTCACTGTCAGCTGAGGGGATGGTGACAATGAGGCGTACAATCAGTAAAATGTAAAAAGGAGGACAGTGGAACTGGTCGGAAAACTAGGATGGGGGGAGGGATGGAGAGAGAGGGAAAGCAAGGGTTACTTGAAGTTAGAGAAGTTAGTAAGGCCTTTGACAAGGTTCCTCATGGAAGGTTGGTTAAGAAGGTTCAACTGTTGGGTATAAATGCAGGAGTAGCAAGATGGATTCAACAGTGGCTGAATGGGAGAAACCAGAGGGTAATGGTGGATGGCTGTTTGTCGGGTTGGAGGCAGGTGACTAGTGGGGTGCCTCAGGGATCTGTGTTGGGTCCTTTGTTGTTTGTCATGTACATCAATGATCTGGATGAAGGTGTGGTAAATTGGATTAGTAAGTATGCAGATGATACCAAGATAGGGGGTGTTGTGGACAATGAAGAGGATTTCCAAAGTCTACAGAGTGATTTAGGCCACTTGGAAGAATGGGCTGAAAGATGGCAGATGGAGTTTAATGCTGATAAATGTGAGCTGCTACACCTTGGCAGGACAAATCAAAATAGGACGTACATGGTAAATGGTAGGGAATTGAAGAATGCAGTTGAACAGAGGGATCTGGGAATAACTGTGCATAGTTCCTTGAAGGTGGAATCTCATATAGATAGGGTGGTAAAGAAAGCTTTTGGTATGCTAGCCTTCATAAATCAGAGCATTGAGTATAGAAGCTGGGATGTAATGTTAAAATTGTACAAGGCATTGGTGAGATCAAATCTGGAGTATGGTGTACAATTTTGGTCGCCCAATTATAGGAAGGATGTCAACAAAATAGAGAGAGTACAGAGGAGATTTACTAGAATGTTGCCTGGGTTTCAACAACTAAGTTACAGAGAAAGGTTGAATAAGTTAGGTCTTTATTCTCTGGAGCGCAGAGGGTTAAGGGGGGACTTGATAGAGGTCTTTAAAATGATGAGAGGGATAGACAGAGTTGATGTGATCAAGCTTTTCCCTTTGAGAATAGGGAAGATTCAAACAAGAGGACATGACTTCAGAATTAAGGGACAGAAGTTTAGGGGTAACATGAGGGGGAACTTCTTTACTCAGAGAATGGTAGCTGTGTGGAATGAGCTTCCAGTGGAAGTGGTGGAGGCAGGCTCGTTGGTATCATTTAAAAATAAATTGGATAGGCATATGGATGAGAAGGGAATGGAGGGTTATGGTATGAGTGCAGGCAGGTGGGACTAAGGGAAAATAATTGTTCGGCATGGACTTGTAGGGCTGAGATGGCCTGTTTCCGTGCTGTAATTGTTATATGGTTATATGGTTATAAGTCAATATTCATTGGTTGCAGCTTGACATGCATGTCCGTCACAAACCACTCACAAAATCCATTAACCCCGTCAGCCACAGAATGTGCCAAACTATTTAGTTTACAGCTCCATGCTTACCGGCAAGAAACTGTAGGGAATTGTAGACGCAGCCCAGACCATCACACAAACCAACCTCCCTTCCATTGACTCCATTTACACCTCACGTTGCCTCGGCAAGGCCAGCAAGGCCAAGTGCGGGGATTGCTGGTCGGTGAGGACTCGGTGGGATGAAGGGCCTGTTTCCACACTGTATCTCTAAACCAGGGGTCGGCAACCTAGGGCTCCCGGGCCCGTAGCCCGAAATTATCCGGCCCGCAGAAATATTTTTTGTTCCTTAATCATCCGTCCTGCATACTTCCGTCATCTCCGGTACCAGGAATGTTTAAAAAAAGAACTGCAGGTGCTGGAAAAATCGAAGGGAGAAAAAAATGCTGGAGTGAGTTTCTCCAGGATTTTTTCTACCTCCGGTACCTGGCTGTACCGCATCCTGCGCAAAGCCGCCAGCAAAGCCGCGCACATACTGTGTATGGGCTTCACTGTTGGGATCGGGGTTGTCAGTAGGTCGGGGCGAGTGAGTATGATATTTGAGCTCAGTGCGGGTGGCGTCCTCGAAGGGGCGGGATCTATGTGTTTTTGATTTTCTGTTTTTGGATTGAATTCTGTTTCTAATTTGTGTCTCTGTGATGTCTTTATTACTTGTTATATTCCGATTATATGTTATTCCGATTACTATGTAAGGTGTCCTTGAGATGTCTGAAAGGCGCCCATTAAATAAAATTTATTATTATTATTATTATGTGAACACGTGATTTGATGCCTGCCATCCAGGGCGGGATGGGGCGGGATCCACGTGTACACGTGATAGATGTGGCCCGCCATCCGCTCACAGACATATGTCCTGGCCCCTTGGCAGAAAAAGTTGCCGACCTCTGCTCTAAACTACACTAAACTAAACCAAGTTAAGCATAACCACGGACAAGTCACACACTGGCCACTCCCTCTTCTCCCCTCGCCCATCAGGCAAAAGGTATAGAAGTTTGAAAACGCACACCTCCAGATTCAGGGACAGTTTCTTCCCAGCTGTTATCAGGCAACTGAATCATCCTACCACACCCAGAGAGCAGTGCTGAACTACTATCTACCGCACTAGTGACCCACGGACTATCCTTGATCAGACGTTGCTGGCTTTGTCTTGCACTCAACGTTATTCCCTTATCATGTGTCATCTGTACACTTTAAATGGATCGATTGTAATCATGTATTGTCTTTCTGTTGACTGGTTAGCACGCACCAAAAAGCTTTTCACTGTACCTCGGTACACGTGACAATAAACTAAATTACAACTGAACTGAACTGACCAGTGAGCCACGACGTCTGAAATCTCCCTTTTGTTATTTCTCTGATTATTGTTGTGTTCAGATTTTTTTCCCGTGACTTTTCACGTCTGCTCTGCTCAAAGGGCTTGCAACTCAATTGGAAGCACAAAGCGAGGTGGTTGTTGGCGCAGGTTTGTACGGAGCTTAATGGTATCCCAACATGAAGCCATAATGTGCTGTGATTGATAATGTCTGCCGGCAGGTTTAAAGTGTTCAGAGGTCACATATTTATTTATTGTAAGGCTGCAGGGAAAATATTACTTGTGAATACAGTGTGGCGGTCAGTACGGAGTTCAACTCATCAGTACAAGCTAGGAGCTGCAGATGCTGGTTTACCAAAGACAGATGCAAACTGACTAAGCGGCACGGTGGCGCAGCAGTTGAGTTGCTGCCTTACAGCGCCAGAGACCCGGGTTCGATCGATGCTACGGGTTATGTGCGGTAGTCTGGGCTGCGCCGTAATCCGCTACAATTTCTTGCGGTCTTGGATGGAGCTGTTCCTAAACCAAGCTATGATGATTCACCCTGGTTTCTGACTGTCTACTCTGACAATGCCTCTTATAATTTGTTGTTCTTCCACTAGGTCTCCCCTCAGCCTCCAGAGAAAACAGTTCAAGTCTGTCCAACCTCTCCCTGTGGCAGAAACCCTACAATCCAGGCAGCAATCTGGTAAACCTCTTCCACACCCCCACCAAAGCCTCCACATCCTACCTGTAATGGCACGACCAGAGTTACTCCAGCACTTTGTGTCTTTATTTTACATGTAAAAGATAGATCAAAGAGGAAGATACCAGATTTCAGAATATAGTTTCTCAGCATTGTAACGCAACAGTTCCAGGGAAAAAGTTGAATGTCAGCAATGAGGTAGGTGGGAGGATCAGGACTGTACCCTAGCTCAAAATAAATACTTCAAAAATCAGCTTCTCTTTTAGATTTTGGTTTACAGATACAGCATGGAAACCGGCCCATCAGTCCACCGTGTCCATACTGACCATCAGGGTTGGCACTTGGGCACAGCAATAGAGTTGCTGCCTTACAGCGCCTGAGTTCCTGGTTTAATCTTGACTACGGGTGCTGTGTGTATGGAGTTTGTACGTTCTCCCCTTTCTGGAGCACTAGTATGGGTTGTGGGCTGAAGGGACTGGTTTCCATGCGCTAGTATGGACATTGTGGGCCGAATGGATTCTTGGGCTGGCGGCTCAATCACTCAAGCCTGTTGTGCTGGCAGCTCACTCACTCACGGCTGGTGGGCTGGCAGTTGACTCACGGCTATTCCTTGAAATTCCATTTCAAGCAGGGTGCAAGGCCACCAAATTCAAGTGCAGTTTCTTACCACTTCATACAGAGTCAAGGCCACCAAATTCAAGTGCAGTTTCATACCATTTCAAGCAGGGTGGAAGGCCACTTAAGGCAGCAAGTCATGACCACTCCCTCCTCCATCTTGCAGAGACTGAGCCACGCCCACACTTCTGGGTTTTATAGTCCCTCCCCCCTCCCACTGGAAGGGCGGTAGCCTTCATGGTGTGATTGACAGGAGAGAGAATCTCAACATTTAAAAAAAACTAATAACTCTTTTATTTGTCATCGATGGGAAAAATCCTTGGCACCTGATAAGCGGAGGGGGACTCTGAGTAAGATGGTCAAACATCACAGCCGTACGTGGTAGCGTTTTCCTAAAATCAATATGCAGCGCAAACAGGAAGTGGTCAAGATTAGACTTAGAATTATATAGACGGCAAGGCAACTTTAGCATTCTCAAACCAACTTTTCAATTAGGCAAGGCAACTTTAGCATTCTCAAACCAACTTTTCAATTAGGCAAGGCAACTTTTGCATCCTCAAACCAACTTTTCAATTAGGCAAGGCAACTATAGCATTCTCAAACCAACTTTTCAATTAGACAAGGCAACGTTAGCATTCTCAAACCAACTTTTCAATTAGGCAAGGCAACTTTTGCATTCTCAAACCAACTTTTCAATTAGGCAAGGCATTCTCAAACCAACTTTTCAATTAGGCAATGCATTCTCAAATCAACTTTTCAATTAGGCAAGGCAACTTTAATTAAGCAAGGCAACTTTAATTAGGCAAGGCAACTTTAAATAGGCAACACAACTTTAGCATTTCCAAACCAAAGGCAACACAGCTTTAGCATTTCCAAACCAAAGGCAACACAGCTTTAGCATTTCCAAACCAAAGGCAACACAGCTTTAGCATTTCCAAACCATAGGCACAACAGCTTTAGCATTTCCAAACCAAAAGCAACACAGCTTTAGCATTTAGCAAACTATATTTTCAAACCACATTAAGGGCACTGACATGTCAGAAAAACAATTCACAGTTTAGTAGACATGTGTTCAGTGTTATTCACAGCTCAGACTGAGAGACATGACCCTCTCGCTCCTCCATCTTGCAGAGACTGACTGAGGTACTCAACACTTCCGTGTTTTATAGGCCCACCAGAAGGGGCGAGGTCTTCAGGAGTGATAATCTCAACATTTTTTAAACACTAATAACTCTTTTATTTTTCATCGATGGGAAAAATCCTCTTGTCCTGCGCAGCGGAGGGGGCTCTGAGTAAGATGGCCAATAATCACAGCCGTAAGTGGCAGCTTGTTTCCTAAAATCAATATACATAACAACAGGAAGTGGTCAAGATCAGACTTTTAGTAATATAGATATATACACACATACACAAACATGTACATACCTACATACATATATCCAGACATATATAAACTTAACTGTCATCACAGCCCTTCCTCATTCTTATACCACTGGAAAATATTTATTTTTGAACTTCTTCTTAAACTGAGTAATGTTTGTGCTTTGCTTGAGTTCCACATCCAAACCATTCCACAAATTCACCCCGCAGATTGAAATACACATACTCTTCATTGTTGTATGAACACAATGTTTCTTTACTCAGTAGATATACCTTGAGGAGATATCACAGTGGAGCAGTCCAAATGTAGAAACAAAGAACTGCAGATGCTGCTTTTACCAAGGAGAGGCACAAAATGCTGGAGTCACTCAGTGGGAGATAGGAAACTCTCCTGAGGAAGGATCTTAACCTGAAATGTCACCTGTCCATGTTCTCCAGAGATGCTGCCTGACCCGCTGAGTTACTCCAGCACTTTCTGTTTCGCCTCATATGTAGGCCTGACCAAATCTTCAGCAAAACATTGCCACCCATCTTTTTCTTGTTTCTCTTTCCTCTTCGCTCTAAGCTGAGATCGCTTTCACTCAGCTGAACAACCTACTGATTGGTAACAAATTTGTAAGTTTAGTTTAGTTTGGAGATACAGTGCTGAAAGGCCCTTCGGTCCACCGAGTCCGCACCGACCAGCGATCCTCGCACTATCCTACACGCACTAGGGGCAATTTACATTTTTTTTGTATACCAAGCCAATTAACTTACAAACCTGTACATATCTGGAGTGTGGGAGGATACCGAAGATCTTGGAATAAACACACGCAGGACACGGGGAGAACGTACAAACTCTGTACAGACAGCACCCGTAGTCAGGATTGAACCCGGGACTCTGGCGCTGTGAGTCAGCAACTCTACCGCTGCGCCACCATGTCTCCCACTTGTTCCCCTTTGATTTATCTGGGTGCAATATAAAATAGATTGGAAGATGCCAGTCAGAAATGTGTTGAAATCGTCACATCTGGAAGCAAGTAAAGGCGTAAAAACCATTCCAAATAGAAGCATGTGCAGGGCATTGTGTCAGCCCTGCCAATTCAACTGGAAGCTGCCTGATCTTCTACCTCATTGACATTTTCCTAAGCTAAGCCCATTGTCCCATGATTCCCTTAATATCAAAAAATCAATCCGTCTCATTCTTCGAGATACTTTGAAACAGCTTCCAGGGTCGATGTGGGTCGAGAATCCTAATGATTTACTGCTGTGTCAATGAAGACATTTCTTCTCATCTCTGTCCTGAATAGCTAATCTGTTAGAGTCATGGAGTCAAAGTCATGGAGCTGTACAGGATGTAAATAGGCCATTCGGCCCACCTTGTCCATGCTGACCAAGTTGGAACTCCGGGCTAGTCCCATTTGCCTGCATTTGCCTCATGATCCTTTGAAGCTTCCTATCCGTAGATTGAATCATAATCATAGAGTGATACAGCGTGGAAACAAGTCCTTTGGCCCAACTTGCCTATACCGGCCAACATGTCCCAGCTACACTGTTCCCATATGCCTGCGTTTGGTCCGTATCCCTCCAAGCCTGTCCTATCCAACTGTTTCTTAAACGATGGGATAGTCCCTGCCTCAACTACCTCCTCTGACAGCTTTTTCCACACACCCTTTGTGTGAAAAAGCTACCCTTCAGAATTCTATTAAATCTTTTCCCCCTCACCTTAAACCTATGTCCTTGATTCACCTACTCTGGGCAAGGGACTCTGTGCATCTACCCAATCTATACCTCTCGTTGATTTTATACACATCTGTAAGATCACCCCTCATCCTCCTGCGCTCCAAGGAATAGAGTCCCAGTCTACTCAATCCATCCAAATGATTTTTAAAAGTTATCCGGCCCTATAGCTTCCTCTGGCAACTTGGCATGGTGGTGCAGTGGTAGAGGTGCTGCCTTACAGCATTTGCAGCGTCGGAGACCCGGGTTCGATCCCGATTATGGGTGCTGTCTGTACGGAATTTGTATGTTCTCCCGGTGACCGTATAGGTTTTCTCCGAGATCTATGGTTTCCTTCCACACTCCAAAGACGTACAGGTATGTAGGTAGATTGGCTTGATATATGTAAAAACTGTCCTTAGTGAGTGTGGGATAGTGTTAATCGAAGGTAGACACAAAATGCTGGAGTAACTCAACGGGTGAGGCAGCATCTCTGGAGAGAAGGAATGGGCGACGTTTCGGGTCGAGACCCTTCTTCAGACTGATAGTGTTAATATGTGGGGATCGCTGGTCAGCACAGACCTGGTGGGCCGAAGGGCCTGTTTCTGCAGTGTATCTCTAAACTAAACTAAACTAAACTAAACTCATTTCAGAAATGGATTACACTCTGAGTGAAAAAGTTGCCACTCTTAAAGCTCTCTCCCTCTCACTTTAAGCCTGTGCTTTGAGTTTGGGATCTCTGGCCAATCCGAGGAAACACTAATAAAACATCGAAGATAGACACGAAAGCTGGAGTAACTCAGTAGCTCAGGCAGCATCTCTGGAGAAAAGGAATAGGTGACATTTTGGGTTGAGGCCCTTCTTTGGACCCATCTGAAATGTCACCTATTGCGTTCCTCCAGAGATGCTGCCTGACCCGCTGAGAAATGCCCCTGTCCCACTTAGGAAACCTGAACGGAAACCTCTGGAGACTTTGCGCCCCACCCAAGGTTTCCGTGCGGTTTCCGTGCGGTTCCCGGAGGTTTTTGTCAGTCTCCCTAATGGTCGAAAGTTGTTTCCGCTTCTTCTATGTTCCGCCGATTATTTAAAAAAAATCAAAACCGGCCGCGACTAAAAATAGGTTGCCGTTTTAAAAACCGGTAATTTTTTAGTCGAAGCCGGTTGCGATGCTAGTTGGAGGTGGTTGCCGGAGGTTGCAGGTAGTGGAAGGTAAGACCTTTTTATTAAGGTCGTACATTAACACACTCACTAATTTTTAGTCTTTAATAATAATAATAATAATAATAATAATAATAATAATAATATCTTTTATTGTCATTGCACATCAGTGCAACGAGATTTAGTATGCAGCTTCCAACTGATGTCAAAAAAATAAAAAATAAATAAACTGTGTGACGTGACCATCTGAGGGAGACAGTACAGGGGGGATGGGGGGCACTCAGCAGGGCCGGTTCAGAGCCGCTATAGCTCTGGGAATGAAGCTGTTTCTGAGTCTGGAGGTTCGGGCGTAGAAGGCCTTGTAACATCTGCCGGAGGGAAGTAGTTCGAACAGTCCATTACAAGGGTGTGAGGAGTCTTTATGGATGCTGACGGCCTTCCTGAGGTATTTTTTAGAGTGTGGGAGGAAACCGGAACACCCGGTGAAAATCCAAGTGGTCACAGGGAGAACATACAAACTCTGTACAGACAGCACCTGTAGTCAGGATCGAACCTGGAACTCTGGTGCTGTAGATTTTGGGAGCAACAGCAGCAGGAGTTTAGCAAGAGATACGACTCATTGGCTCTAGCCCAAGTGGGAGGAGAGAAGTGAAAACAGTTAAAGTAAAGGCCAAGGACAGGCAGACTTGATTCAGAACTGCTGTAGTTTTGGCAGCAACAGCAGCAGAAGCTTAGCAAGAGATACGACTGATTGGCTCTAGCCCAAGTGGGAGGAGAGAAGTGAAAACAGTTAAAGTAAAGGACAGGCAGACTTGACTCAGAACTGCTGTAGATATGGGTGCAACAGCAGCAGGAGCTAAGCAAGAGATACGACTGATTAGCTCTAGCCCAAGTGGGAGGAGAGAAGTGAAAACAGTTAAAGTAAAGGCCAAGGACAGGCAGACTTGACTCAGAACTGCTGTAGATTTGGGCGCAACAGCAGCAGGAGTTAGCAAGAGATACGACTGATTGGCTCTAGCCCAAGTGGGAGGAGAGAAGTGAGTCAGTGCTGGGAAAACAGTTGAAAACTGAGGAATTTGGTTTGTAAATTGGTAAATCAGGCAATTTATCAGTCAATTTAAGCAAGACTGCTCTTAGCGAGTGGCAGTGAGTGAGCGGCCTTGTGAGGGAAGTGTGAGTCTTTGGCTCGAGAGTCTTCGGCGAGGAGACGAAAGAAGGAAATGTCAGGCAAGCTGATTCAGTGCGATGCTTGCAGTATGTGGGAGGTCAAGGACACCGCTAGTGCCTCTGGCTGCTACAAATGCGAGAAGTGCATCGAGGTAGAGCTCCTGAAGGGCCGTGTTGGGGAACTGGAGAAGCAAGTGGATGACCTCCGGTTCGTCCGAGAAACGGAGTCGTTCCTCGACAAGTCCTACAGTACGATTGTTATACCTAAGGTACTGGAAGAGAGAAGGTGGGAGACAGTGAGAACGGGAGGGAAGCATGGAATGCCAATGTCCCCGAGTGTTGTACCTCTTGTGAACAGGTTCACCCACTTAGAAGCTGTCGGGACAGAAGAGGTGTTTACACTGGGCGACGGACTGGCTTGTGATGCGAATAGGGTTGTTGAGCCCAAACCAAAAAGGCCTAAGGCAGGCAACGCCATTGTAGTGGGAGACTCCATTGTACGGACAGGGGTTTCTGCGGCAACAGGTACGGACAGGGGTTTCTGCGGCAACAGACGGGATGCGAGGATGGTGTGCTGCCTTCCTGGTGCCAGGATCCAGGATGTCACGGACAGAGTGCAGAAAATCCTCAAGGGCGAAGGTGAACATCCGGAAGTGGTAGTGCATGTCGGCACAAACGATGTCGGAAAGAAGGGGATGAATATTCTGCAGCGTGACTTTAGAGAGCTCGGGAAAATGCTGAAAAGCAGGACCTCCAGGGTTGTTATCTCCGGTTTGCTTCCAGTTCCTCGTGCTGGCGAGAGCAGGAACAGGGAGATATGGGACCTCAACGTGTGGCTGAGGAACTGGTGCACGGGGCAGGGATTTAGATTCTTAGATCACTGGGATCTGTTTTGGGGTAAGGGGGAACTGTACAAAAGGGACGGATTGCATATGTGTGACACCAGCATTCTGGCAGGCAGGTTTGCCACTGCTACACGGGTGGTTTTAAACTGAATAAGGGGGGTGGGGTGTCGAATGGGATAGTGGGGGATGGAGTTAAAGGGAAAGGGGTTCTTAAATGTGTGAGCGTAGAGACAGAGGGGTGTAAAATGAGGGTAGAAGCAATAGGTAGCAAGGTGAAAAGTAAAAGTGACAGGCAGACAAAACCAGGGCAAAAATCAAAAAGGGCCATTTTTCAACATAATTGTATAAGGGGTAAGAGTGTTGTAAAAACAAGCCTGAAGGCTTTGTGTCTCAATGCAAGGAGCATTCGTAATAAGGTGGATGAGTTGAACGTGCAGATAGCTATTAATGACTATGATATAGTTGGGATCACGGAGACATGGCTCCAGGGTGACCAAGGCTGGGAGCTGAACATCCAGGGATATTCAATATTCAGGAGGGATAGAGAGAAAGGAAAAGGAGGTGGGGTAGCGTTGCTGATTAGAGAGGAGATTAACGCAATGGAAAGGAAGGACATTAGTTTGGAGGATGTGGTATCGGTATGGGTAGAGCTGCGAAACACTAAGGGGCAGAAAACGTTGGTGGGTGTTGTGTACAGGCCACCTAACAGTAGTAGTGAAGTTGGAGATGGTATCAAACAGGAAATTAGAAATGCGTGCGACAAAGGCAAAACCGTTATAATGGGTGACTTCAATCTACATATAGATTGGGTGAATCAAATTGGCAGGGGTGCTGAGGAAGAGGATTTCTTGGAATGTATGCGGGATAGTTATCTAAATCAACATGTAGAGGAACCAACGAGAGAGCAGGCTATTTTAGACTGGGTATTGAGTAATGAGGAAGGGTTAGTTAGCAGTCTTGTTGTACGTGCCCCCTTGGGCAAGAGTGACCATAATATGGTTGAGTTCTTCATTAGGATGGAGAGTGACATTGTTAATTCAGAAACAATGGTTCTGAACTTAAAGAAAGGTAACTTTGAGGGTATGAGACGTGAATTGGCCAAGATTGACTGGCAATTAATTCTAAAAGGGTTGACGGTGGATATGCAATGGAAGACATTTAAAGACTGCATGGATGAACTACAAAAATTGTTCATCCCAGTTTGGCAAAAGAATAAATCAGGGAAGGTAGTGCATCTATGGATAACAAGGGAAATCAGGGATAGTATCAAAGCGAAGAATGATGCGTACAAATTAGCCAGAAAAAGCAGCATACCGGAGGACTGGGAGAAATTCAGAGACCAGCAGAGGAGGACAAAGGGCTTAATTAGGAAAGGAAAAATAGATTATGAAAGAAAACTGGCAGGGAACATAAAAACTGACTGCAAAAGTTTTTATAGATATGTGAAAAGAAAGAGATTATTTAAAACAAATGTAGGTCCCTGGCAGTCAGAAACAGGTGAGTTGATCATGGGGAACAAGGATATGGCGGACCAATTGAATAACTACTTTGGTTCCGTCTTCACTAAGGAAGACATAAATAATCTGCCGGAAATAGCAGGGGACCGCGGGTCAAAGGAGTTGGAGGAATTGAGTGAAATCCAGGTTAGCCGGGAAGTGGTGTTGGGTAAATTGAATGGATTAAAGGCCGATAAATCCCCAGGGCCAGATAGGCTGCATCCCAGAGTACTTAAGGAAGTAGCTCCAGAAATAGTGGGTGCATTAGTAATAATCTTTCAAAACTCTTTAGATTCTGGAGTAGTTCCTGAGGATTGGCGGGTAGCAAACGTAACCCCACTTTTTAAGAAGGGAGGGAGAGAGAAAACGGGGAATTACAGACCAGTTAGTCTAACATCGATAGTGGGGAAACTGCTAGAGTCAGTTATTAAAGATGGGATAGCAGCACATTTGGAAAGTGGTGAAATCATTGGACAAAGTCAGCATGGATTTACAAAAGGTAAATCATGTCTGACGAATCTTATAGAATTTTTCGAGGATGTAACTAGTAGCGTGGATAGGGGAGAACCAGTGGATGTGGTGTATCTGGACTTCCAAAAGGCTTTCGACAAGGTCCCACATAAGAGATTAGTATACAAACTTAAAGCACATGGCATTGGGGGTTCAGTATTGATGTGGATAGAGAACTGGCTGGCAAACAGGAAGCAAAGAGTAGGAGTAAACGGGTCCTTTTCACAATGGCAGGCAGTGACTAGTGGGGTACCGCAAGGCTCAGTGCCGGGATCCCAGCTATTTACAATATATATTAATGATCTGGAATTGAAGGCAAGTTTGCGGATGACACTAAGCTGGGGGGCAGTGTTAGCTGTGAGGAGGATGCTAGGAGACTGCAAGGTGACTTGGATAGGCTGGGTGAGTGGGCAAATGTTTGGCAGATGCAGTATAATGTGGATAAATGTGAGGTTATCCATTTTGGTGGCAAAAACAGGAAAGCAGACTATTATCTAAATGGTGGCCGACTAGGAAAAGGGGAGATGCAGCGAGACCTGGGTGTCATGGTACACCAGTCATTGAAAGTGGGCATGCAGGTGCAGCAGGCAGTGAAGAAAGCGAATGGTATGTTAGCTTTCATAGCAAAAGGATTTGAGTATAGGAGCAGGGAGGTTCTACTGCAGTTGTACAGGGTCTTGGTGAGACCACACCTGGAGTATTGCGTACAGTTTTGGTCTCCAAATCTGAGGAAGGACATTATTGTCATAGAGGGAGTGCAGAGAAGGTTCACCAGACTGATTCCTGGGATGTCAGGACTGTCTTATGAAGAAAGACTGGATAGACTTGGTTTATACTCTCTAGAATTTAGGAGATTGAGAGGGGATCTTATAGAAACTTACAAAATTCTTAAGGGGTTGGACAGGCTAGATGCAGGAAGATTGCTCCCGATGTTGGGGAAGTCCAGGACAAGGGGTCACAGCTTAAGGATAAGGGGGAAATCCTTTAAAACCGAGATGAGTAGAACTTTTTTCACACAGAGAGTGGTGAATCTCTGGAACTCTCTGCCACAGAGGGTAGTCGAGGCCAGTTCATTGGCTATATTTAAGAGGGAGTTAGATGTGGCCCTTGTGGCTAAGGGGATCAGAGGGTATGGAGAGAAGGCAGGTACGGGATACTGAGTTGGACGATCAGCCATGATCATATTGAATGGCGGTGCAGGCTCGAAGGGCCGAATGGCCTACTCCTGCACCTAATTTCTATGTTTCTATGTTTCTATGTAAGGCAGCAATGCTACTGCTGTGCCACTGTGACACCCAGTAGGGCCTAGATAGAGTGCCCGTGGTTAGGATGTTTCCCGTAGTATAAGAGTCAAGGATCAGAAGGTACAACCTTTGAATGAAAGGATGTACCACCTTTAGGATGTAAATGAAGACGAATTTCTTTATCAGAGGATGGTGAATCTGTGGAATTCATTGATGGTGGAGGGAAGTCATTTGATATTTTTAAAGCAGAGATTGATAGCTTCTTAATTAGTAAAGGTGTCAAAGGTTATGGGGAGGAGGCAGAAACTGGGGATACGAGAGAAAATAGATCAGCCATGATCGAATGCTGGAGCAGACTCAGTGGGTCGAATGGCCGAACCTTGCTCCTATGTCTGATGATCTAGGCAGATTCAATGAAAACTTTGACAAACTTGTCTATGAATCATCAACTTGAGTCACTGAATAGATTACCGAACAGGAGGAGAGGTGGCACGGTGGTGCAGCGGTAGAGTTGCTGCTTTACAGCGCCAGAGACCCGGATTCCATCCTGACTACGGCTGCCGTCTGCATGGAGTTTGTACTGTTTCTGAGTCTGGAGGTTCGGGCGTAGAACTGAGTTTGTACTGCCGTCTGCACGTGGTTCTCCCCGTGACCATGTGGGTTTTCTCTGGGTGCTCAGGTTTCCTCCCACATTGCAAATACGTACAGGTTTGTAGGTTAACCAGTTCACTGGCATATATCCGAGTATACTTGGCTCATGGCCAATAGTGAAAGAAAAAACTTGGCAGTGAACAGGTTAATTAGATTTGTTAAGTTGTAAATTGTCCCTAGTGTGCAAGATAATTTTAGTGTATGGGGTGATCGCTGGTTGGCATGGACTCGGTGGGCCGAAGGGCCTGTTTCCATGCTCTATATCTAAAGTCTAAAGAGGTAATTTGGCCCATCTAGCCTATACTACCTGTTAGTTAAAACAATCCAATTTGGTAGTACGCTGACTTTTAGTACTGGTTTCTTCCCAGGGCCAACTGCTTCATCCCAGGGAACTTTATTTTTTCTCGAGGAATATCCCTTCATAAGTTCATAAGTTCTAGGTGCAAAATTTGGCCATTTGGCCCATCAAGTCTACACCATTCAATCGTGGCTGATCTATCTCTCCCTCCTAACCCCATTCTCCTGCCTTCTCCCCATAACCACTGACACCCATATTAATCAAGAATCTATCAGTCTCCGCCTTAAAAATATCCACTGACTTGGCCTCCACTGCCGTCTGTGGCAAAGAATTCCACAGATTCACCACCCTATGACGAGCAGAATGGAATTGGGAGGGAAGGGTAGACCAGCCATGACGGAGTAGACATGATGGGCCGAATGGCACTAATTCTGCTCCTAGAACTTGTGAACTTATGAAGTTATGTGACAATAAAGTATCGTCGCATTGGATTTGAAGAACAAGTTTCTGCAATGGTCGATGGCTGTAAAAAACCCATCTGGTCGATGCAGTACTCCAGAGATGGACATCTGCCATCTTTACATGGTCTGACCTATAGTTGACAGCAGATGCAGTAATTTAATAAAGATCTAATCATCACTCGGGGTTAATTAGGGATGGACCATGTGGCAGCATTTACAGTCATAAGGTCATAATAGGAGCAGAATTAGGCCATCAGCCCATCAAGTCTACTCTGCCATTCAATCATGGCTGATCTATCTCTCCCTCCTAACCCCATTCTCCTGCCTTCTCCCCATAACCCCTGACACCCGTAGTCATCAAGAATCTATCTATCTCTGCCTTAAAAATAACCACTGACTTGGCCTCTGCAGCCTTCTGTGACAAAGAATTCCACAGATTCACCACCGTCTGATGAAATAAATGATGCAGGGCTAAAGACAGTGATGCCACGGCCCCATCAACAAATACATTAAAAAGCTCTCAGTCAGAACTGGGAGAGCAGAAGTGGCTCTTGGTTTACCAGGGATTTCAGGTAGAGTGTGTCGAGAAGCCGGATGTAGTCATAGTCGCAGAGTGATACAGACCTTCGAACCGACTTGCCCACACTGGCCAACATGTCCCACCTGCACTAGTCCCACCTATCTGCGTTTGGCCCATATCCCTCTAAACCTGTCCTAAACATATCCCTCTAAACCCTATATCTAATATTGTAATGTTAAGACTGTAGAAAATGCAATTTCGTTCAAACCAAGCTGTTTGAATGACAATAAAAGGCATTTTATTCTACTCTATTCTATTCTATCTGTCTCAATGCTTCTTAAAAGTTTCAATAGTTCCTGCCTCATCTACTTTCTCTGGCAGGTTGTTCCATACACCCACCACCCTTTGTGTGAAAACGTTATCCCTCAGATTCCTATTAAATCTATCCGCTCCCTCACCTCAAACCAATGTCCTTTGGTTCTCGGTTCCCCTACTCTGGGCAAGAGACTCTGTGCGTCTACCCGATCTATTCCTCTCGTGATTTTGTACACCTCGATAAGATCAGCCCTCATCCTCCTGTGAGCCAAGGAATAGAGCCCTAGCCTGCTCAACTTCTCCCTATAGCTCAGGCCCTCGAGTAAAAGTTGTATTCTATATCGATGTCTCACAAATTGTGGGTGTTGCTGGCACGGCTTGCATTTAGCACCGTCACATGCAGTCTGAGTGTCTTGGCTGATCATTTCAGAAGATAAAGTGTGAACCAAACTGTAGCATGGCGTGGCAATAGACAATAGACAATAGACAATAGACAATAGGTGCAGGAGTAGGCCATCCGGCCCTTCGAGCCAGCACCGCCATTCAATGTGATCGTGACTTTTTAAGGATTGACCAAGCAAGGACATCATGGTTCCTTCTTTACCAAACAACCTTACCGTTTATTAGCCACGGTTCAGTAGTTTTTAAATTCTCGGATTGATTAACCTTTTAATTTAGATTTAGATTAGACATACAGCATGGAAAAAGTCCATGCCAACCAGCAGCAGCACAGTATCGCAGTGGTAGAGTTTCTGCCTCACAGCACCAGAGACACCGGTTCAATCCTGACTACGGGTGCTGTCTGTACGGAGTTTGTATGCTCTCCATCCGATGCATGGGTTTTCTCCAGGTGCTCTGGTTTCCTCCCACACGCCAAAAATTGTAAATTGTAAATTGTCCCTAGTGTTGGTGTGCGGGGATCGCTGGTCGGTGCGGACTCAGTGGGCCGAAGGGCCTGTTTCTGCGCTGTTTCTCGACACTAAACTAGACTAAACTAAACTAGTCTAGTTCTACCTTACAAACTCGGGACAATTTACAGAGGGCCAATTCAAACCCGCACGTCTTTGGGATGTGGGAGGACACCGGAGCACCTGGAGGAGATCCACGCATGTCACAGGGGGAACGTACAAATTCCATACAGACAGCACCCGTGGTCGGGATCGAACCCGGATATCTGGCACTGTGAGGCAGCAACTCTACTGCTACACCATTGTGCTGCCCAGCTGATGCTGGGATTTCTGCGTCCACAGACGTGCCAAGCACTATTGAGGTATGAGGAACGTGCCGATTGCATTGGGAACTCCTGGCACGCGGGGAGCACAGAATAAAACATTTCAAATGTTCATTCCAAGCAAGAATGGCAGTCATGAGAGCAATGATACTGCTTCAGCTGTTAACTCAGGCAGCTGAAAGCTTTCCAAGTAATGAGCTATTAGCAGCATCCACAGTGAATTTAAACTGCCTTGCGGTGGCGAATCTGTGGAATGCATTGCCACAGACTGCTGTGGAGGCCAAGTCAATGGATATTTCTAAGGTATGTGTAGGAAGGAACTGCAGATGCTGGTTAAACCGAAGATAGGAAACAAAATGCTGGAGTAACTCAGCGGGACGGGCAGCATCTCTGTAGAGAAGGAATGGGTGACGTTTCGGGTTGAGACCATCATCAGTCTCAACCCAAAATGTCCCCCATTCCTTCTCTCCCGAGATGCTGCCCGTCCCGCTGAGTTACTCCAGCATTTTGAGAATATCTTCGGATATTTTTAAGGCACAGTTTGACAGATTCTTGATTAGTTAGGGTGTTAAAGGGCAGATGGGGCTCGTCAGCCTGGGAAGGCAGTCCATCTAGGAGAGGGAAAACTCTGATTTAAAACCTCCACTGCCTTGTGGCCATATCCAGTCATGGAAAAGGCTCCAGGAGTAAACCTCAAGAAACTTTTGAGTCGGAGCCCCTAAGGCAGTTCGTCGTTGTCTACAACCTCGCTCTGGCAGCTCCTGCGACGGCGCTGGTGACAAACTGTAACGGCCCTGCTGTTCCTTTGGATCGATCAGCGAAGTGGAGAGGGGGGACGTGCTGCATGGCCAACAGCCTGTCCTCCAGATGACATCGCCCAGGCTTGCATCCGACCAGGATGCATCACCCATGGTCAGTCATGACCGAGAGGGGCCTACTACTACTAAAGGTTACGGGGAGAAGGCTGGAGAATGGAGTTAGGGGGAAAGATAGATCAGCCATGATTGAATGGTGAAGTAGACTTGGTGGGCCGAATGGCCTAATTCTGCTCCTATCAACTTTTGAATCCTCTGATTGCTATGTTGCCCTGGCATTGTGGTGCTGGTACTGCAGGGTGAGCACAGTGGGTGGCACTGTGGCGCAGCGGTAGAGTTGCTGCCTCACAGTGCCAGAGACACGGGTTCAATCCTGACTGCGGGTGCTGTCTATACAGAGTTTGTACGTTCTCCCCGTGACCTGCGTGGGTTTCATCTGTGTGCTACGCTTTCCCCCCAACATCCCAAAGACATGTGGGTTTGCAGATTAATTGGCCCTCTGTGCGTGTGTAGGGAGTAGATCAGAATGTGGGATAACAAAGAACTAGTGTGAATGGGTAAGGTACACAAAATTGCTGGGGAAACTCAGCGGGTGCAGCAGCATCTATGGAGCGAAGGAAATGGGCGACGTTTCGGGCCGAAACCCTTCTTCAGACTGATGGGGGGTGGGGGAAAGAAAGAAGGAAAAGGGGAGGAGGAGGAGGAGCCCGAGGGCGGGCGGATGGGAGGGTGGGAGGAGACAGCTAGAGGGTTAAGGAAGGGGAGGAGACAGCAAGGGCTAGCCAAATTGGGAGAATTCTATGTTAATGCCATAAGGACGCAAGGTCCCCAGACGGAATATGAGGTGCTGTTCCTCCAATTTCCGCTGTTGCTCACTCTGGCAATGGAGGAGACCCAGGACAGAGAGGTCGGATTGGGAATGGGAGGGGGAGTTGAAGTGCTGAGCCACCGGGAGGTCAGGTAGGTTATTGCGGACTGAGCGGAGGTGTTCGGCGAAGCGATCGCCCAACCTACGCTTGGTCTCACCGATGTAAATCAGCTGGCATCTAGAGCAGCGGATGCAGTAGATGAGGTTGGAGGAGATACAGGTGAACCTTTGTCGCACCTGGAACGACTGCTTGGGACCTTGGATGGAGTCGAGGGGGGAGGTGAAGGGACAGGTGTTGCATTTCTTGCGGTTGCAACGGAAAGTGCCCGGGGAGGGGGTGGTGCGGGAGGGAAGGGAAGAATTGACGAGGGAGTTGCGGAGGGAGCGGTCTTTGCGGAAGGCAGACATGGGGGGAGATGGGAAGATGTGGTGAGTGGTGGGGTCACGTTGGAGGTGGCGGAAATGGCGGAGGATTATGTGTTGTGGGTGATTGATTAGTTTAGAAATACAGCATGGACACAGGCCCTTCAGCCCTCCAACTCCGTGCCGACCAGCGATCCCCCCATACACTAGCACCACCCTACACACTTTTGGGTTGAGTAGGCTGGGACTCTATTCCTTGGAACGCAGGAGGATGAGAGGTGATCTTATAGAGGTATATAGGATGATGTTAGCAATAGATCGGCTAGACGCACAGAATCTCTTGCCCAGTGGAGATGAAGCGAGGACCAGAGGACATAGGTTTAAGGTGAAGGGGAAAAGATTGAATAGGAATCTGAGGGGTAACTTTTTCAACTTTTTCGGTGGACTGAAGGGCCTGTTTCATGCTGTATCTGTAATCTAATATCTAAAAGAGAAGCTGATTTTTGAAGTATTTACTTTAAGCTAGGGTACAGTCCTGATCCTCCCACCTACCTCTTTGCGGACATTCAACTTTTTCTCTGGAACTGTTGCGTTACAATGCTGAGAAACTATATTCTGAAATCTGGTATCTTCCTCTTTGATCTATCTTTTACATGTAAAATAAAAACACACAGTGCTGGAGTAACTCTGGTCGTGCCATTACAGGTAGGATGTGAAGGCTTTGATGAGGGTTTGGAAGAGGTTTACCAGAATGCTGCCTGGATTGGAGGGTTTCTGCTAACGAGAAAGGTTGGACAGACTTGGATTGTTTTCTCTGGTGGTTGAAGGGAGACCAGGTAGAAGTGTAGCATATTACAAGAGGCATTGACAGAGTAGACAGTCAGAAACGAGGGTGGATCATCACAGCTTGGTTTGGCAACAGCCCCATCCAAGACCGCAAGAAATCGCAGTGGATTGCAGACACAAACCAACCTCCCTTCCATAGACTCCACTTACACCTCATGTTGCCTCGGCAAGGGCAGTAGTATAATCAAGGACGAGTCGCATCCTGGTCACTCCCTTTCCTCCCCTCTCCCATCAGGCATGAGGTACAGAAGTGTGAAAACGCACATCTCCAGATTCAGGGACAGTTTCTTCCCGGCTGTTATCAGGCAACTGAATCATCCTACCACAACCAGAGAGCAGTGCTGAACTACTATCTACCTCTTTGGTGACCCTCGGTGTATCCTTGTTTGGACTTTAGTGGCTTTACCTTGCACGAAACATTATTCCCTTATCATGTATCCATACACTGTAAATGGCTCGATTGTAATCATGTATTGTCTTTCTGCTGACTGGTTAGCACGCAACAAAAGCTTTTTACTGTACCTCGGTACACGTGACTATAAACTGAACTGAACTAGAAATATCAAATAACTGTGGGGTGTCGCGTTAAGGAGAGAAGGGCAAAGTTTAAAGGAGATGTGTCGGCCAAATTTATTAACACAGAGGATGGTGGCATCTGGACCATACTGCCATGGGTACTGATGGAGGTAGATACAACAGTGGCATTTAAGAGGGGTTTGGATACGCCCTTGGATATGCAGGAATGGGGGGCTATGGATCACGGGCAGGCCGAGGAGATTAAGAAACAATTAGACAGGAACATGGATCGGACAGGTTTAGTGGGATATTGGCCAAATGCAGGCAGGTGGGATTAGTGTAGATGGGACATGTTGGGCAAGTTGGGCCGAAGGGCCTGTTTCCACGCTGTATGTGTTTAACTTGGCATCCTGTTCAGCACGAACATTGTGGGCCGAAGGGCCTGTTCTTAAGCTGTACTGTTCTATGCTAATGATACCCAGATAGGAATTAAGGGATTAGAATGGATGCAATAGCTTGCAGAATGCATTCTTCGGAGTTTACTCGAGCCATAGAGTCACATGACGTGGAAACAGGCCCTTCGGCCCAACTTGCCCATTCTGACCAACATGCCCACATCTTCACTAGACCCACCTGCCTGCGTTTGACCCATATCCTTTTAAACCTATCCTATACACTTTATACTGAAAACACTGTACATCTGTACACTTATATATACACAAGTGTGAAGAAGGGTCTCAACCCGAAATGTCACCCATTCCTTCATGACCAGAGATGCTGGCTCTCGCTGTTACTCCAGCTTTTCTGTGTTTAGTTTAGTTTAGAGATACAGCGCGGAAACAGGCCCTTCGGCCCACCGAGTATGCGCTGGCCAGCAATCACCGCACACTAAGGACTATTTACAATTATATCAAGCCAATTAACCTACAAACCTGCACGTCTTTGGAATGTGGGAGGAAACCGGAGATACCGGAGAAAAACCCAGAAAGGTCGCGGGGAGAACGTACAGACAGCACCAGTAATATGGGTCTATGGCGCCGTAAGGCAGCAACTCTATCGCTACGCCACCACACCGCACGTTGTGTGTCTGTCTATACATTTCTAGTTCTATAACTAGTTCCTTGTTACAATATCATCCACTTTAGTGACATCTGCAAACATACTCATCATGCCTTGAACGTTCTCATCCAACTCATAGATATAGATGACAACCCAGAGGCGCACCACTAGTCACAGGCCTCCAGTTTGCAAAATAACCTTCATAGCAAAATGATTTGAGTATAGGAGCAGGGAGGTTCTACTGCAGTTGTACAGGGTCTTGGTGAGACCACACCTGGAGTATAGCGTACAGTTTTGGTCTCCTAATCTGAGGAAAGGCATTCTTGCCATAGAGGGAGTACAGAGAAGGTTCACCAGACTGATTCCTGGGATGTCAGGACTTTCATATGAAGAAAGGCTGGATAGACTCGGCTTGTATTCGCTAGAATTTAGAAGATTGAGAGGGGATCTTATAGAAACTTATAACATTCTTAAGGGGTTGGACAGGCTAGATGCAGGAAGGTTGCTCCCGATGTTGGGGAAGTCCAGAACAAGGGGTCACAGTTTAAGGATAAAAGGGAAATATTTTAGGACTGAGATGAGAAAAACATTTTTACACAGAGAGTGGTGAATCTCTGGAATTCTCTGCCACAGAAGGTAGTTGAGGCCAGTTCATTGGCTATATTTAAGAGGGAGTTAGATGTGGCCCTTGTGGCTAAAGGGATCAGGGGGTATGTAGAGAAGGCAGGTACAGGATACTGAGTTGGATGATCAGCCATAATCATATTGAATGGCGGTGCAGGCTCGAAGGGCCGAATGGCCTACTCCTGCACCTATTTTCTATGTTTCTATGTTTCTACAGTCACACTGCTTCCTTCCATGAAGCCTATTCTCACCCAGTCGGCAATCTCTCCTTTGTGCCCATGCGATCTAACCTTCCAGAGAAGCCTACCATGCGGAACCTTGTCAAATGTCTTGATGAAACCCATATATGATGAGTTTATTGTCACGTGTACCGAGGTACAATGAAAAACTTTTGTTGCGTGATAACCAGTCAGCTGAAAGATAATACATGATTATACTCAAGCCATTTACTGTGTACAGATACATGATAAGGGATTAACATTTAGTAAAAGGCAGTAAAGTCTGATCAAAGATAATCTGGTGAACTACAATGAGATAGATAATAGTTCAGGACTACGCTCTTGGTGTTAGTAGGATGTTTCAGTTACCTGATAGCAGCTGTGAAGAAACTGTCCCTGAATCTGGAGGTGTGCGTTTCACACTTCTATACCTTTTGCCCGATGGGAGAGGGGAGAAGAGTGGAGTGGAGAGGATGCGACTCGTCCTTGATTATGCTGCTGGCCTTGCCGAGTCGGCATGAAGTGTAGATGCAGCCAATGGAAGGGAGGTTGGTTTGCGCGATGGTCTGGGCTGCGTCCACAACTCTCTGCAATTTCCTGCGGTCTAGGATGGAGCTTTTCCTAAACCAAGTCGTGATGGATAATATTCATGTGTATTCTGTACATCAACAAGAATGACTGCAGAGGCTGCCTTGCCTGACCTGCACAAAGGCATGTCCCTTCATTAAAGGAATGTGCAGGAGAACGACAGAACACACTGTTATAGCTTCTGACTTGAAGCGAAAAAGAATCGATCGCCTTTAAAAGAAAATTTGCTTCGAGCAAGGTGACCAGAAAGTGACTTTGAAAGGAAAGAATTATTGATTGCAAACAACTAATGCTGATCTAATATTCATATGTATTTGGTTTAAGATGTTTCTTTTTATTAGTTTAGAGATACAGCGCGGATGTGGAAACAGGCCTCTCGGCCCACCGAGTCCACGCCGACCAGCGATTCCCGCACACTTACACCATCCTACACACATATTGGGGCTATTTACAATTATGTGTTAACAGTAGCAAATGAAAAAGAGTGTAGGAAGGAACTGCAGATGCTGGTTTAACCCGAGATGCTGAGAGAATGTTGGGCTTGTACACTCTGGAATTTAGAAGGATGAGAGGGTATCTTATTGAAACATATAAGATTATTAAAGGTTTGGACACGCTCAAGACAGGAAACATGTTCCCGATGTTGGGGGAGTCCAGGACCAGGGCCGACAGATAGGAATAAGGGATAAGCCATTTAAAACAGAGATGAGAAAACACTTATTCACACAGAGAGTTGTGAGTCTGTGGAATTCTCTGCCTCAGAGGGCTGTGGAGGCCGATTCTCTGGATACTTTCAAGAGAGAGCTAGATAGGGCTCTTAAAGATAGCGGAGTCAGGGGATATGGGGAGAAGGCAGGAACGGGGTACTGATTGGGGATGATCAGCCATGATCACATTGAATGGCGGTGCTGGCTCGAAGGGCCGAATGGCCTACTCCTGCACCTATTGTCTATGGTCTATTGTCTATAAGATGGACATAAAAAGCGGGCATAACTCAACGGGCCAGGCAGCATCTCTGGAGCAAAGGAATAGATGACTTTTCAGTTAGGGACCCTTCTTCAGACTTTCTGTCCTAGGCCTCCTCCATTGTCAGAGTGGAGCACTGTCAATGGAGGAGCCGAGGTGAGAAAATCTGAAGACTGGTCTCGACCCAAAACGTCACCTATTCCTTTACTCCAGAGATACTGCCTGACCCGCTGAGTTACTCCAGCATTTTGTGTCGAGCAAACTGCTGCCCCTGGCAAACCCACACTTGCTTGAAATGATCAAGCCAACTGTTGACACACTGCGAGTCACGTTACCCGAGGGACCGAACCGACAACAGTTGTTTCGTTGTCAACTTTAATTTTCTCAGAAACACAGGGAGAATGAAATCACAGAGTGAATGAAGCATGTGTGATTTATTAAAGGGGCGACATCATGTTAAACATATAAACATAGAAAATAGGTGCAGGAGTAGGCCATTCGGCCCTTCGAGCCTGCACCGCCATTCGATATGATCATGGCTGATCTTCCAACTCAGTATCCTGTACCTGCCTTCTCTCCATACCCCCTGATCCCTTTAGCCACAAGGGCCACATCTAACTCCCTCTTAAATATAGCCAATGAACTGGCCTCAACTACCTTCTGTGGCAGAGAATTCCAGAGATTCACCACTCTCTGTGTGAAAAATATTTTTCTCATCTCAGTCCCAAAAGATTTCCCATTATCCTTAAACTGTGACCCCTTGTTCTGGACTTCCCCAACATCGGGAACAATCTTCCTGCATCTAGCCTGTCCAATCCCTTAAGAATTTTGTAAGTCATTTTGTAAGGTGCTGGTCAGGCCGCATTTGGAACATTGTGAGCTATTTTGGGCCCCATATCTGAGGAAGGATGTGCTGGCTCTGGAGAGGGTCCAGAGGAGGTTACGAGAATGAACTCTGGAATGAGTGAGTTAGCATGTGATGAGTGTTGGACGGCATTGAGCCTCTCCTTGCTGCAGTTTAGAAGGATGAGCGGGGACCTCATTGAAACTAACCGAATAGTGAAAGATCTGGATAGAGTGGATGTGGAGAGGATGTTTCCACTAGTGGGAGAGTCTAGGACCAGAAGCCCCAGCCACAGAATTAAAGAACTTTCCTTCAGAAAGGAGATGAGGAGGAATTCCCGTAGTCAGAGTGTGATGAATCTGTGGAATACGCGAACATTGTGGAGGCCAAGTCAGTGAATATTTTTAAGGCAGAGATAGACAGATTCTTGATTAGTATGGGTTTAGTTTAGAGATACAGCGCAGACACGGGCCCTTCAGCCCACTGAGTTTGCACCGACCAGCGATCCCCGCACATTAACACTATCTTGCCTACACACACTAGGGACAATTTATACTTATACCAAGCAATTAACATACAAATGTGTACGTCTTTGGAGTGTAGGAAACCGAAGATCTCGGAGCAAATCCGCACAGTCACGGGGAAAGCGTGCAAACTTCATACAGACAGCACTTGTGGTCGGCAACGAACCTGAGTCTCTGGCGCTGCAAGCGCTGTAAGGCAGCAACTCAACCGCTGTGCCACCACGCCACCCGGGTGTCAGGGCTTATGGGGAGAAGGCAGTATAATGGGGTTAGGAGGGAGAGACAGATCAGCCATGATTGAATGGCAGAGTGGACATGACGGGCCGAATGGCCTAATTCTGCTCCTATCACATGAACATATGAACATGATTGAGTTTAGTTTAGTTTATTGTCACGTGTCCCGAGTGAAAAGCTTTTGTTGTGTGCTACCCAGTCAGCTGAAAGACAATACATGATTACAATCGAGCCACTCACAGTTTACTGATCGGGTTTGTTCTTGATCATGGGTGCTGTCTGTACGGAGTTTGTACATTCTCCCTGCGTGGGTTTTCTCCGGGATCTCCGGATTCCTCCCTGACACCAAAGACGAACAGATTTGTAGGTTCATTGGCTTGGTAAAATTGTAAATTGTCCTTCGTGTGCTTAGGAAAGTGTCAGTGTGCAGGGATTGTAGGTCGGCGCAGACCCGGTGGGCCGAAGGGCCTTTTACCGCACAGTATCTCTAAACTAAACATATTCGTACGTACCTAAGGTGGACACAAAACGCTGGAATAACTCAATGGGTCAGGCAGCACCTCTGGAGAGAAGGAATGGGTGACTTATCCAGTCGAGACCCTTCTTCAATCTTGACCTGAAACATCACCCATTCCTTCTCTCCAGAGATGCTGCCTGTCCCGTTGAGTTTCTTCAGCTTTGTGTGTCTATCTGTTGTTTAAACCAGCATCTGCAGTTCCTTCCTACACATATTCGTACACATGGCTTACCTTTTGAAGCTACAGTACTGATAACTCCCCACAGCGTGTAGGAATAATCAATAGCATTCGATCGGATCGGCAATGATAGTCCGGTAATGGCCGTCTGACGCAAACCTTGCTCAGTTCACTCAATACTCATGCTCATTCATTACTGGCAATCACCTTTTTAAAGTCGCGTGGGCCTTGTAATGGGAAAGCATAAATAGATCCTCTGGAGAAAATACGATTTGATCAATAGAGTTATTTTTTATTTATATATCCCTTATAGTAAACAGCACGACAAAAGCAAAGAGCTAATTCAAAGTAGTCAGTAATGAGGAGGTGTAAAGGTCGTAAACAAACTTCTCAAGGCCATTAAACAGGTGTGGCATAGCTATCAACCCCACCATCAATATTGGTGATTTATTGGTGGATACTTTCATAGAAACATAGAAACATAGCAAATAGGTGCAGGAGTAGGCCATTTGGCCCTTTGAGCCTGCACCGCCATTCAATATGATCATGGCTGATCATCCAACTCAGTATCCTGTACCTGCCTTCTCTCCATACCCCCTGATCCCTTTAGCCACAAGGGCCACATCTAACTCCCTCATAAATATAGCCAATTAACTGGCCTCAACCACCCTCTGTGGCAGAGAATTCCACAGGTTCACCACTCTCTGTGTGAAATTTTTTTTTCTCATCTCGGTCCTAAAGGACTTCCCCCTTATCCTCAAACTGTGACCCCTTGTTCTGGACTTCCCCAACATCGGGAACAATCTTCCTGCATCTAGCCTGTACAACCCCTTAAGAATTTTGTAAGTTTCTATAAGATCCCCCCTCAATCTTCTAAATTCTAGCGAGTACAAGCCGAGTCTATCCAGTCTTTCTTCATATGAAAGTCCTGCCATCCCAGGAATCAGTCCGGTGAACCTTCTCTGTACTCCCTCTATGGCAAGAATGTCTTTCCTTAGATTAGGAGACCAAAACTGTACGCAATACTCCAGGTGTGGTCTCACCAAGGCCCTGTACAGCTGCAGTAGAATCTCCCTGCTCCTATACTCAATTCCTTTTGCCGTGAATGCTAACATACCATTTGCTTTCTTCACTGCCTGCTGCACCTGCATGCCTACTTTCAAGAGAGAGCTAGACAGGGCTCTTAAAGATAGTGGAGATATGAGGAGAAGGCAGGAATGGGGTACTGATTGTGGATGATCAGCCATGATCATATTGAATGGCGGCGCTGACTCGAAAGGCCAAATGGCCTACTCCTGCACCTATGGCCTGTTGTCTATTCCCCCACCCTGATTGTATTGCAGCTAAAAGTTCCACACAGTTTGAACACATCTAGGGTGGCACGCTTGGCGTAGCAGTAGAGATGCTGCCTTACAGCTCCAGAGACCAGGGTTTGATCCTGACTACGGGTGTTGTCTGTTCAGAGTTTGTACATTCTCCACATGGGTTTTCTCCGAGATCTTCGGTTTCCACCAACACCCCAAAGACGTCCAGGTTTGTAGGTTAATTGGCTTCAGTATAAATGTAAAATTGTCCCTAGTATGAGTAGGATGGTGTTAGTGTACGGGGATCGTTGGTCGGAGCGGACTCGGTGCCCCGAAGGGTCTGTTTCCGCGCTGTATCTCTAAACTAAACTATGCTAAACTTAGCTAAACTAAATATACTTCTAGATTCAGGGACAGTTTCTTCCCAACTGTTATCGGACAACTGAACAGTCCACTCATCAGCTAGCGTGTGGACTTGACCTCATCTACTGTATCCGTTGTTCAAGATGTGGACTCTTATACATTGGCGAGACCAAACGCAGACTGGGCAAACACCTTCGCTCAGCCCGCGTGAACCAACCTGATCTCCCGGTTGCTGGACACTTTAATTCTCCTTCCCATTCCCACATAGACCTTTCTGACCTAGGTATCCTTCATTGTCAGAGTGAGCATAAACGCAAATTGGAGGAACAGCATCTCATATTTCACTCGGGCAGCTTACAGCCCAGTGGTATGAATATTGATTTCTCCCAATAGACAATAGACACTCTGTTAGATAGGCTGATCATCCACAATCAGTACCCCGTTCCTGCCCTCTCCCCGTATCCCTTGACTCCGTTATCTTTAAGAGCTCTATCCCACTTCAAGTAACCCTGGCATTCCCTCTATCTATCCCTCCCCCACCCAAGTCGCACCAGCTTCTCATTTTCACCCTACAAACAGCTGACCTGTTTCCTTTATCATCATTACATTTTTGTAGATCTTCCATTCATCGTTCTTTATCTCTCCACATCTCTGTCTATATCTCTCGTTTCCCTTATCCCTAGTCAGTCTGAAGAAGGGTCCCGACCTGAAACGTCACCCGTTCCTTCTCTCCAGAGATGCTGCCAGTCCCGCTGAGTTACTCCAGCTTTTTGTGTCTTTCTCCCATCTACTTCATTGGAGAACTTTGAACTAGTTTTGATTGGAATATATCAGACTTCCACGTTGTAGATCCAAGATGGCGCCCATGCCAGCGACTCCCTGAGTGCTGTTCACAGACGTGGATCTACAACCACGCTTTACAATCGCTCCCCTCTTTTAAACCTCTACAGCAACAGCAGCTTTTTGTACCTTAATGACCCTGTCCCACAGTACAAGTTCATTCCAAGAGCTCTCCTGAGTTTAAAAAAATCAAACTCGTGGTAAGCATGGAGAATGAACGTAGCAGGTACGTCGGAGCTCGGGGACGTCTCTTAGCGGCTCGTAACGCTAATGGCAGGTACTCGGAAAGACTCGCTAATGGCAGGTACTCGGGAAGACTCGCGAAAAATTTTCAACGTTGCAAAATGTCCACGAGAGCCCCGTGTACCGACGAGCGGCCATTACCGTAAATCTCAGAGTTCGAATCAGGGCAAACTCGAGAGAACTCTTGGATTGAACTCATACCGTGGGACAGAGCCATAACTATGCTAAATGTTATTCCCTTTTTCATGTATCTATACCATGTGGACGGCTCGATTCTAATCATGTATTGTCTTTCCGCTAGCTTGTTAGCACGCAACAAATGTTTTTCACCGCACTTCGGTACACGTGACAATAAATTTAACTTAACTTAACTTAACTTACGATACGAAACAATATGATACAAAATCATGAGAGGAATAGAAGCACAGAGTCTTTTACCCAGAGTAGGGGAATCGAGGACCAGAGGACATAGGTTCAAGGTGAAGGGGAAAAGATTTGATAGGAATCCGAGGGGTAACTTTTTCACACAGACGGTTGTGGGTGTACGGAACAAGCTGCCAGAGGAGGTAGTTGAGGCTGGGACTATCCCATCATTTAAGAAACAGTTAGACAGGTACATGGGACAGGACAGGCTTGGAGGGATATGGACCAAGTGCAGGCAGGTGGGACTAGTGTAGCTGGGACATTGTTGGCCGGTGTGGGTGAGTTGGGCCGAAGGGCCTGTTTGCATACTGTATCACTCTATGACTCTAAATGTTGAACCCTCTATCCTTTCTCTGGGCACTTTGGACAGATCAATTGTATTCATTTAGTCTTTTCCTTCACTTGTTATCCCGCAAACACTTGGTACTCTTGACAATAATAAACAAAACTAAACTAAAACTAAAAAAGCAGTACGGTCTCAGGTGAGAATATTTTTCTGCTCATGAACGCTGGTCATTGCATGTGCGGTTTAGTGAAGGACTAGGACTTTGGTGAATAGAGTCATAGAGTGATACAGTGTGGAAACAGGCCCTTCTGCCCACCTTGCAACACCGGCCAACATGTCCCAGCTACACTAGTCCCACCTGGCCCGCGTTTGTCCCATATCCCGCCAAACCTGTCCTATCCATGTACCTGTCTAACTGTTTCTTAAACGTTGAAATAGTCCCAGCCTCAACTACCTCCTCTGGCAGCTTGTTCCATACACACACCATCCTTTATGTGAAAACGTTACTCCTGAAATTCATATTAAATCTTTCCCCCTTCACCTTAAACCTATGTCCTCTGGTCCTCAATTCCCCTACTCTGGGCAAGAGACTCTGTGCATCTGCCCGATCTATTCCTCTCATGATCTTATACACCTCTATAAGATCACCCTCTTCCTCCTACGCTCCAAGGAATAAAGTCCCAGCCTACTCAACCTCTGACGTTAGCTCATACCCTCGAGTCTTGGCAACATCCTTGTAAATCTTCCCTGTACTCTTTCCAGCTTGACAACATCTTTCCTATAATACATTGGTATTGAGGTCTTACTGCAGGGGCTGTTTGGAAACCGCTGACTGGACATTTTTTGCTCAGGAGATGCGGATTGGATCTTTGGAGTTACATTGGCTACCCTCCAGTCCACAGGAAATGATTCAAAGTCAAGAGAACATTGGAAAATGATCACCAATGCATCCACACTTTCTAGAGCCACCTCCTTGAGTAATCTGGGATGCAGACCATCAGGCCCTGGGAATTTATCTGCCGTCAGTCCCAACTGTTTACCTAACACCATTTCCTGACTAATGTGGATTCCCTTCATTTCCTCCCTCCCACTAGATCCTCGGTCTGCCCTGCCGATATGGGCTTAAAATTTATGGCAACATTCCAATCGATCCCATTCCAGAAATATCCACTCTCAAGATAATCAAATTCATTATTATTTTGCACAATCATGTCATAAGAACATCTAAATCATCTATATTTTGTGTTATTGTCCATCCATGATCAACATTTTCATACTAAATATCCACAGTACAGTTTTAGTCAGACGTATTGTGCCAAAATAATGATTTTGATTATCTTGAGACGGGATGTTTCTGGATTAATTTATGGGAATTAAACATTAAATTCCTTCCATTTGGCATATAAATATATGACAAAGTGAGATTTAAAAATCATGTTATATTGTGAATTCTTGTGTGAATGGGATCAGTTTGTTATTTGGATACTTAGGCTATTTAAATTTTTTATCCTTTTCTTTAGAAATGGATAGATGTTTAGATCTAGTAATTGGATTTAGATGATTAGATGAATTTAATTGATTTGATGAAACTGATGAATATGTATTTTTTGTTGGGCATTTGTTGTTTTAGCGTTTAACTATATCATTTCTACCTTTTTTTCTAAAACTGCAAATAAGAACTTGTTTCTGTTAATGCTGTTCAGTGTTTTTTTCCCTTTACATTTTAAACAGATGTCTCCGAAGAAGAAATGCAAAATTGTCAATCCAAATGCCCAGCAAAAGTGACTGATTTAGACAGCATTCGCAGAGATTATCCGAATTTGTACTACTCCAAATGTGATGATCTACAGGACATTCTTAATGGGAAAGTAGTGGGCAGAAAGCCATGTCATGCGTGGTTTGAAGAGCAAAATCCCGTAGTTTACAATGCCAAAATTGAAAAGCTGAGAAAAAACAAGGTGTACAGAGTTGCTTATTGGTTGCAACCTGAGGAATATGATGATGCTACTGATTATGATATGCCAATGTACCAGCTAGCAACTGATCTTCTCCATAAAGACTTGGTCTATTGCTAGAAATTGTAATTTCACATTTTTGAATTTTCAAGGCAGTCTGGGTATTTATTACTATTTCCGTCACAACGGTCAATTTTGTAATTAGTTACAATTAGGTAATTAACTAATTATATGCTTTAATTTCAGGTCATCTAAGTAAGATGTTTCATATTGGTTTCAGACTACTTCAATCTATAATAGCTGAAAATTTAATTCAATTCTCTTAATTTTTAAGAAAGTTATGGCCATTTGACTGTCCTCGATCACAGCTTTTGTGTTAAGTCAATGGATAAACAATAGGGAACAAGATGCTAATTTCCGAGTATGAAAATGGCCATAACCTTTTTAATACTGAAGATATGAAAGCAAATTAGGTATCAAATTAAAGGGTTTTTTATGCGTTATCTGATGGGATAAATTACAGGCTTGATTTTTAAAATCTCAACATTTTGTAACATTCCTACTTTAAATCTTTTGGATACGTTGCAGATGAGTTGTTAATTAACAAATAAACCACAATATACATACATGTAGATAGAATGTGATGCGTTTTCATTAATGAGACTGAAACATTAATGAGAGCTGTACCTTATAAAATAAGAGGCAAATGGATGGAAGGGCAAAGAGATCTCAGGATATGGGTAAACAAATCATCAATCACCCATTAATAAGGCAGCAGAACAATTAAACTGTCGATAAAATGTGTAATAAATTTTCTGGCTTGACTTTCGGGTTTAGCTATATTAACCTTTTATAGTCTAACGAAGTGTCTCGACCCGAAACGCCACCCATTCCTTCTCTCCAGAGATGCTGCCTGTCCCACTGAGTTACTCCAGCATTTTGTGTCCATCTTCGGTTTAAAGCAGTTCCTTCCCACACTCTTTTTCATTTGCTACTTTCATAAGACCCTGTAGTGAACACTTTTAATGGGGTTTTTTTGTATGGTTCATGTGCATAAGTGATAGGAGGGGAATTAGGTCATTCGGCCCATCAAGTCGACTCCGCCATTCAATCATGGCTGATCTATCTTTCCCTCTCAACCCCATTCTCCTGCCTTCTCCCCAAAATCTCTGACACCCGCACTAATCAAGAATCTGTCTATCTACATCTTAAAAATATCCCTCCACTGTTGTCTGTGGCAATTAATTCCACAGATTCACCACCCTCTGACTAAAGAGTGGGTTGAAGGGCTGCATTTATGCTATATCTTTCAATCGACCATTTCCAAACCATGATGACTGGTGAATCTATCTACAGTATCTCTGCCTTAAAAATATCCATTGACTTGGCCTCTAGAGCCTTCTGTGGTAAAGAATTGCACAGATTCACCACCCCCTGACTAAAGAAATTCCTCCTTATCTCCTTCCTAATGGAACGTCCTTTAATTTGGAGGCTATATTTCCCTCTTGGGATAAATATAGTTCTATCATATCGTATTATATCGTATTGTATGACCTCTAATCCTAGACTCTTCCATTAGTCTGTGGAATTCTCTGCCTCGGTGGAGGCAGGTTCTCTGGATGCTTTCAAGAGAGAGTTAGATAGGGCTCTTAAAGATAGTGGAGTCAGGGGATATGGGGAGAAGGCAGGAACGTGGTACTGATTGTGGATGATCAGCCATGATCACATTGAATGGCGGTGCTGGCTCAAAGGGCCAAATGGCCTACTCCTGCACCTATTCCTGTTCCCTGAAGGTGGAATCTCATGTAGATAGGGTGGTAAAGAATGCTTTTGGTGTGCTGGCCTTTATAAATCAGAGCATTGAGCATAGAAGTTGGGATGTAATGTTAAAATTGTACAAGGCATTGGTGAGGCCAATTCTGGAGTATGGTGTACAATTTTGGTCGCCTAATTATAGGAAGGATGTCAACAAAATAGAGAGAGTACAGAGGAGATTTACTAGAATGTTGCTTGAGTTTCAGCAACTAAGTTACAGAGAAAGGTTGAACAAGTTAGGTCTTTATTCTTTGGAGCGCAGAAGGTTAAGGGGGGATTTGATAGAGGTCTTTAAAATGATGAGAGGGATAGACAGAGTTGACGCGGTTAAGCTTTTCCCACTTAGAGTAGGGAAGATTCAAACAAGAGGACATGACTTGAGAATTAAGGGACAGAAGTTCAGGGGTAACATGAGGGGGAACTTCTTTAGAGAGTGGTAGCGGTGTGGAATGAGCTTCCAGTGGAGGTGGTGGAGGCAGGTTCTATTTTATCATTTAAAAATAAATTGGATAGTTATATGGACGAGAAAGGAATGGAGGGTTATGGTATGAGTGCAGGTAGATGGGACTAGGGGAGAATCAATGTTCGGCACGGACTAGAAAGCCCGAGATGGCCTGTTTCCGTGCAGTAATTGTTATATGGTTATATTATATTATGTGGTTATTGTCTATTGTCCATTGTCTAGTGGAAACAACCTCTCCGCATCAGGCCTTTCGCTATTCGGTAAGTTTCAATGAGGTTGTGGGGAAATCTGTTAAAAGTATATAAAGTTATGAGAGGCAAAGATAGTGTTAACAGTCAGATTATTTTACCCAGGATGGAAACATCAATTACCAGAGGGCACAAGAGGGGCAAAGCTTAAAGAGGATAGACAAATAATTATGTGGGGAATAGAGGGATATGGGTTATGGCAGATAGATAAGCAATGAGTTTAGTTTAATTTAGTTAATTTCCACATGTACCGATGTACAGTGAAAAACATTTGTTGCATGCTAACCAATCGCTGGAAAGACAATACATGATGACAATCGAGCCATCCACAGTGTACAGGTACATGATAAAGGGAATAACATTTAGTGCAAGATACCATTCGAGACCATTCAATGTAACAAAATAAGTTCCAGGAGCAGAATTAGGCCAATCGTTCCATCATGTCTACTCCACCATTCAATCGTGGCTGACCTATCTCATCCTCCTAACCCCATTTTCCTGCCTTCTCCCATTACACTAACACCCATACCAATTAAGAATCTTTCTAACTCTGCTTTAAAACTATCCATTGACTTGGCCTCCACAGCCTTCTGTGGCAAAGAATTCCACAGATTCACCACCAAGAATAATTGTCTTGGCATCACATGTCCAGCCAAAATACCTGTTCTTGTGCTGTTCTGTTCTATGCTCTAGGTTCTTTGTTCTAATGAATAAATAAGACTTTGCTTTGGAGCTAACTGAATTACTCTCAATTACTAAATACATTTCACATTTTAGGAGCTCCATTAACACAAGGTTGTAAATTAATTCTATTTTTTTATTATAATGACATATATTGTAAAAAATACCCTGTTCCCATAATGGTTCCTTAACACAATGATCTTAAAATCTTGAACACAGTCAATAAAATCTTTTTTACACTGTTACAGCAAATTTGATCCAGCCTACATGAAGATTAAATTTCACCATGGCAAGTGTATTCTATGTTACATGCACATCTGATTTCTTGGTTTGTACGTGACCTGATACTAAATTCACTGTGAGTGTTATACATTAGTTTAGTTTAGTTTAGAGATATAGTGTGGAACCAGGTTCATCAGCCCACCGCAACGACCAGCGATCCCCGCACATTAACACAATCCTACACACACTAGGGACAATTTTACATTTATTATACCAAGCCAATTAACCTACAAACCTGTACGTGTTTGGAGTGTGGGAGGAAACCAAAGATCTCTGAGAAAACCCACGCAGGTTACGGGGATAAGGTACAAACTCCGTACAGACAGAACCCGTAGTCAGGATCTAACCCGGGTCTCTGGTGCTGCAAACGCTGTAAGGCAGCAACTCTACCGCTGTGCCACCGTGACACCCATGGTTTCTGCCACAGGGTCTTAATCCTTGTTTTGTGAGCCGCATCTGACCATCAGAAAGACCCTCATTTGAGATGTTGTCTATTGTTCATTCCACGGAATGCTGCAACTTACAGTGCATTCAGAAAGTATTCAGACTCCTTCACTTTTTCCACATTTTGTTACATTACAGCCTTATTCTAAAATGCATTAAATTCATTTTTTTGTTATCATCAATCTACACACAATATCCCACAATAAAAAAAGTGAAAACAGGTGTTTGGAAATTTTTGCAAAGCAATTAAAAAGAAAGATTACTTTGCCAACATTTCTAAACACCTGTTTTCACTTTTTTATTATGGGGTGTCGTGTGTAGGTTCATGATAAAAAAAAATGAATTTAATCCATTTTAGAACAAGGCTGTAATGTAACAAAATGTGGAAAAAGTGAAGGGGTCTGAATACTTTCTGAATGCTCTGCAGGCTCCGGTAGGCCTGACTTGCCCGTCGCGGATGATGGGACTGCGCCACGGACCGGAACCCATAGAAACATAGAAATATATAAAATAGGTGCAGGAGTAGGCCATTCGGCCCTACGAGCCTGCACCGCCATTCTATATGATCATGACTGATCATCCAACTCAGTATCCTGTACCTGCCTTCTCTCCATACCCCCTGATCCCTTTAGCCACAAGGGCCACATCTAACCCCCTCTTAAATATAGCCAATGAACTGGCCTCAACTACCTTTTGTGGCAGAGAATTCCACAGATTCACCACTCTCTGTGTGAAAAATGTTTTTCTCATCTCAGTCCTAAAAGATTTCCCCCGTATCCTTAAACTGTGACCCCTTGTTCTGGACTTCCCCAACATTGGGAACAATCGTCCTGCATCTAGCCTGTCCAACCCCTTAAGAATTTTGTAAGTCTTAAGAACCCACCTGGAAGGTGGTGCCACACGTGAGGCTGCTACAGAAGATGAGAGCCCATGGTATCAAAGGGCAGATACTAGCATGGATAGCAGGTTGGCTGGATGGCAGAAGACAAAGAGTGGCAATAAAGGGGGCTTTTTCTGGTTGGCTGCCAGTGACTAGTGGAGTTCCGCAGGGGTCGGTGCTGGGGCCGCTACTCTTCACGTTGTATACTAATGATTTGGATGAGGGGATTAAGGCTTTGTGGCCATGTTTGTGGAGGATGGGAAAATAAGTGGAGGGGCAGGTGGTGCAAGAACTCTGCAGAAGGACTTGGACAGGTTGGTAGACTGGGCAGAGAAATGGCCGATGGAATATAGTGTAGCAAAGTGTGGAGCCATGCATTTTGGTAGCAGGAATAAAGGCGTAGACAATTCTCTAAATGGGGAGAGAATACTGAAATCGGAGGTGCAAAGGGACTTGGCTGGTGCAGGATTCCCAAAAAGGTTAATCTGAAAGTCGGATTGGTATTAAAGAAGCCAAACGAAATGCTTGCATTTATTTCAAGAGGGCTAAAATACATAAACAGGGATGTAATGTTGAGGCTCTATAAAGCGCTGGTCAGGACGCATTTGGAATATTGTGAACAATTTTGGGCACTATATCTGAGGAAGGATGTGCTGGCTCTGGAGAGGGTCCAGAGGAGGTTTACAAGAATGATCCCAGCAATGAGTGGGGTTGGCAGTATACGTACGACAGTGGCGTCTAAAGCTGAGGGAAGGCAAAACAGTGTCAACAGCTTTTCATCTAAACAACAAGGAAGCTAAGCGAGAGCTACAGGCGCTTGGACTTCCAACAAACACCCACTTCCCTCGGCGTAAAGATGGACAGGTCGCTTACATTTTGTCAACACCTGGCTGGTCTCCGCGACAAGGTCATGGCACGTAGCGGCCTCATCCGACGCCTGGCAGGAACAAGTTGGGGAGCCAGTCCATCAACTCTTCACACCTCTGCCTTAGCTCTTGTGTAGGCCCCAGGTGAGTACTGCGCACCCGTATGGAGTAGAGGTAGACATACTAGCCTGGTAGACATGAGCCTGAACAGCACCTTGTGAACCATCACTGGGTGCCTTCAACCTACTCCAGTCGAGCAACCTCCTATACTAGCAGGCATTCCGCATGCAGGGATCTGAAGGCAAGCAGTAACTCTGGCCCTATCTCGTCATGCCAAGGACCCAGATCAGCTCCTCCATCAGGCTATCAGCAGAGAGCAGAGGTCACCCCGACTGAAGCCCCCTCACCCCTTTGCTCCACATGGAAAACAACTCCTAGCATCCATCCAGCCAACTGAGACAAAAGCACACTGGATAGCCACCATGTGGTCGCAGGTGTGGAAGGCAACCTCATCTCCATTACGTAGCTACATCTCTTCACCTATAAAAGATTGAACCCCACAAGAATCGGAGTCGATCTTCAGGAGGGGCGCTTGGGACTGCGTAACCTTTTGGAGGTGTTTGCTTGCGCGAGGCTGAAGGGCTTGAACAAGCAGAGACAAGAATCGGACCCGCGGTGGTTAGATATTGTTTAGTAAGTTCGTTATTGTCTAAAAAAATAAAGTTCAGTGGTCCAGTGCTTGACGGTGTTTTATTGAACTAGACTAAGGGGGGTTGGCTCCAGGAGCATAATTACAGCTTAACACCCGGCTTGAGATCTAACTATTCCTTTGGTTTATGTTTCATTCGCAAGAAGACGAGTGGGTTAACTTCAGTCAGTTTAGTTTATTGTCACGTGTACTGAGGTACAGTGAATAGCTTTTATCGCGTGCTAACCAGGCAACAGAAAGACAATACATGGTTACAATCGAGCTATTTACAATGTACAGATACATGGTAAGGAAATAACATTTAGTGCATGGTAAAGTCAGCAAAGTTATGACGAGCATTTGACGGCTCTGGGCCTGTACTCACTGGAGTTTAGAAGAATGATGGGGGAACCTCATTGAAACATACAGAATAATGAAAGGCTTGGATAGAGTGGATGTGGAGAGGATGTTCCCACTAGTGGGAAAGTCTGGGACTAGAGGTGATAGCCTCAGAATTAAAGGACGTTCAGTTAGGACGGAGATGAGAAGGAATTTATTTAGTCAGCGGGTGGTGAATCTTCGCTGTGGAGGCCAAGTCAGTGGATATTTTTAAGGCAGATAGTTAGATTCTTGATTAGTACGTGTGTCAGAGGTTATGGGGATAAGGCAGGAGAATGAGGTTAGGAGGGAGAAATAGATCAGCCATGATTGAATGGGGGAGTAGAATTGATGGGCCGAATGGCTTAATTTTGCTCCTATCACTTATGACCTTATGAAGGCATAGCCCGCCCACCGCAGTCTGGGGACTCGCCTGCCTGGATCCCCTGTATAAGCACATGTATCTAGGTGCTTATGTACAGTGATACCTGTACTGAACCGTATACAAAAATGAATTTCATTGTACCCCGGTGCATGTGGCAAATAGAGTGCCACATAATGTTATAATATTTCAATACTATCACCAACTCCAATCTCATCACTAAACTGCTGGCTCTGAACCTCCAGACTTTGACGGCACTGGGCCTGTTTAGAAGAATGAGGGGGGGACCTCGTTGAAACGTACAGAATAGTGAAAGGCCTGGAGAGAGTGGATGTGGAGAGGGTTTCCACTAGTGGAAGAGTCTTGGACCAGAGCTCACAGCCTCAGAAATAAAAAATGTTCCTTTGGAAGGAGATGAGAAGGAATTTCTTTAGCCAGAGGGTGGTGAATCTGTGGAATTCATTTCCCCAGGAGGCGATGTAGGCCAAGTCAATAGATATATTTAAGGCAGAAATAGATTGATTCTTGATTAGTACAGGTGTCAGAGGTTATGGGGAGAAGGCAGAGAATGGGGTTAGGAGAGAGAGATAGATCAGCCATGATTGAATGGTGGAGTAGACTTGATGGGCCGAATGGCCAAATTCTGCTCCTATCACTTATGACCTGATGACCTTATGATTGAACACATCAGCAGATCTCAATCAGTAACAACATCAACAACAACAACTATCTGAAGAAGGGTCTCGACCCGAAATGTCACCTATTCCTTCTCTCCTGAGATGCTGCCTGGCCGGCCGAGTTACTCCAGCACTTTGTGTCTATCTCCAACTTGTTGTGCCCTGGTGGTGTGGCGAGCCGAGCAGAAGGTCCCAATGAGCCGTGGCCATGATCCAGCAGCAGGCCTGGCTTGCCCGCTGAGGAACCGGGAGAGGGAGACAGCTGAGCCCGGCTCTTGCTCACCCCCGAATGCTGGGAACTGGAGAAGCGGTGTAGGGAGTTGGCGACGGTGGCGGTCGCTGGACAAAGGGCCGGCAAGAGGAACTGGGGGTCTTACCTTCCGCACCCTCAAGGTCGGCTGCGGGAGGCTGAAGAGGGCCAGAGGGATGATCCAGTCGGAGGCCACGGCTGCAACGGGCCTTTATGGCCAACAGTGTGAAAAAGGGCCTGTGAAATTCCCCGGAAGATGAGATGGGATCTTATTGAAAAATATAAGATTGTTAAGGGTTTGGACACGCTAGAGGCAGGAAAAATGTTCCCGATGTTGGGGGAGTCCAGAACCGGGGGCCACAGTTTAAGAATAAGGGGTAAGCCATTTAGAACGGAGACGAGGAAACACTTTTTCTCACAGAGAGTTGTGAGTCTGTGGAATTCTCTGCCTCAGAGGGCGGTGGAGGCAGGTTCTCTGGATACTTTCAAGAGAGAGCTAGATAGGGCTCTTAAAGATAGCGGAGTCAGGGGATACGGGGAGAAGGCAGGAACGGGGTACTGATTGGGGATGATCAGCTATGATCACATTGAATGGCGGTGCTGGCTTGAAGGGCCAAATGGCCTACTCCTGCACCTATTGTCTATTGTCTATTGTCTATTGGTGCCAAAACATGGCGACTCGTGCATATAGACTCAGTGTAGGCTGTTTCAACACATTCTGTACCTAACTGGGGATTGTACTTGTGTCTGGCAATAATCTCACTGATCTGAAGGCTGTAATGAATGCCTTTCTAAGCCATGTCCACTCTTAAGGGAAGTTATTACTTGGCTGCCTTTCCTGTTACAGTGCAGTTTACAGAAATGGGAATTATCCGGTCTATAACACCTGCTGAAGGCAGTCCAGCTCACCTCAAACAGTGCCTTAACCATGGAAACATAGAAACATAGACAATAGGTGCAGGAATAGGCCATTCGGCCCTTCGAGCCAGCACTGCCATTCAATATGATCATGGCTGATCATCCAGGATCAGTACCGCGTTCCTGCTTTTTCCCCATATCCCTTGATTCCATTAGCCCTGAGAGCTAAACCAAACTCTCCCTGGAAAACCCTCTCAGATCGATCATCTTGCGTATCTCCAGAACCAAGGGCCACAGTTTACAATACAAGGGGTGGGCCATTTAGAGTGGAGATGAGGAAAAACTTCTTCACTCAGAGAGTTATGAATCTGTGGAATTCTCTGCCTCAGAAGGCAGTGGAGGCCAATTCTCTGGATGCTTTCAAGAGAGATTTAGATAGGGCTCTTAAACATACTGGAGTCAGGGGATATGGGGAGAAGGCAGGAACAGGGTACTGATTGGGGACGATCAGCCATGATCACATTGAATGGTGGTGCTGGCTCGAAGGGCCAAATGGCCTACTCCTGCACCTATTGTCTATTGTCTATTTAACTTGGAATCTTTGCAAGAAATGACAATGTCCAACGGAATCATCCCTTGCGCTGTGTGCAGATGATGCTTTTGCTCAGCGCTCTGTTCACAACTGTACGTAAATAGCAATATGTCTGTCATTTAAATACATTTTATAGGTTTAAAATTTTAATTAAAAAATTAAAAACTGATCTGTATGCAAAATAAAGAATTTCACTGTAACATCTAAGTTCAGGAACAGCTTCTTTCCCAACTACAATCATTATATTGAACATCGCAAACTGCAACTAAACTCTGAATTACCAACTGCCTGGGTTGTACGATGGACTATCTTTGATCGGACTTTGCTGGCTTTACCTTGCCCTAAACGTTATTCCCTTATCATGTTGTATCATCTAACACTTTAGTTTTAAAATTCTCTGTTGGGGATAAGTCTGTGTTTGTTTGTTATGGGGAAGGTGCTGTGCACACAGCAGCCAGAGAACAGCCCCTTGTCTTTATCCTGTACCTTGTTGTGTGTTGTGACTGTCAGCAGACCAATTTCCCTCCGGGGATGAATAATGTCGTATCGTATGTACGTAAGCACAGGGAACGGCTCGTTTTTAATCATGTACTGTTTTTTCGCTGACTGAATAGCTCGGCACACGTGACAATAAACTAAACTGAATAAACTAAACTAAACTTGGTTTTGTTTTTGCACTATATTGGGTTTTTTTTAACATTGAACTTTTCCTTTCCTTTTTGTTAATTATATTATTGGGTACTGTGTTTGCAAACCTGTTTTTCCTGCCGCTGCAAGTAAAGGGCCTATCCCACTTGGGCGTCATTTGTGCGCCATCTATGCAACATCATTTACGTGTCACAACACACGACTTGTGCCTTGTGACGCGCACGTGACGCGCACATGGTGTGCATTACGCGCGTGTGGTGAGGCGTTGTGGTCTAGGCCGTGACGCGCGGTAGCTTGCGGTGCCCCAGGATTTTGGGATTCACGAAATCTTCGCGGGCCACCTGCGTGACGCACAAATGACGCCCAAGTGGGGCAGGCCCTTAAGAATGTCATTGTTCCGCTTTGGAACATTTGACAATAAAATACTCTTGGCTCTTGACTCTTTGCATTGGGGGGGCTGTACGGCTGGAAGAACAAAGACCCGCGGGCCGCGATATACCGTTTATCACAAGTTCACAAGTTATAGGAGTACAATAAGGCCATTCGGCCCATCGAGTCTCCTCCACCATTCAATCGTGTCTGATCTCTGCCTCCTAATCCCATTTTCCAGCGTTCTCCCCATAACTCTTGACACCCATTCCAATCAAGAATCTGTCAATCTCTGCCTTAAAAGTATCCATTGACTTGGCCTCCACAGCCCCTCTGTGGCAATGGGTGCCACAGATTAACTGCCCTCTGACTAAAGAAGTTCCACCTCATCTCCTTTCTAAAAGAGAGCCCTTTAATTCTGAGGCCATGACCCCTGGTCCTAGAGTTAAGACATCCTTTCCACATCCACTCTATCCAAGTTTTCACTATTCTGTAAGTTTCAATGAGGTCCCCCCCTCAACCTTCTAAACTCCAGCGAGGAGAGACCCGGTGCTGTCAAATACTCATCATATGCTAATACATTGATTGTAATCAATGGTCTTTTCTTTGACTGGATAGCACGCAAATAGTTGCTGCCTTACAGTGCCAGAGACCCGGGTTCAATCCTGACTACGGGTGATGTCTGTCGGGAGTTTGTACGTTCTCCCCGTGACCGCGTGGGTTTTCTCCGAGCTCTTCGGTTTCCTCCCACGCCCCAAAGATGTGCAGGTTTGTAGGGTAATTGGCTTTGGTGTAAATGTAAATTGTCCCTAGTGTGTGTAGGCTGGTTGGCGCGGACCCTGTGGGCCGAAGGGCTTGTTTCCACAATGTATCTCTAAACAAAACTTAACTAAACTAAACTAAATAATCACCAGCACAATGGTAGACACAAAATGCTGGAGTTAAGGGCCTGTCACACGAGCACGCGACCTGCATGCGGCAAGCGCGACCAAACCGGAAGCGGGGGCTGCGCGGAGGTCGAGTGATCCCCGTACAGGGCCGATCCCACCAGCATACGCCTGCATGCAGCGAGCGCGACCAAACCGGAAGCGGGGGCCGCGCGGAGGTCGAGTGATTGACGTGAAGTTCAAGCGAAGTCCGCGGGAAGTTCGCGCGTGACGTACGGCGTCAAGACGCTGCGCACGCCCGTCGATACGCTGCGTATGCCCGTCGAGGCGGTGCGCACGGCGTTGATGCGGAATTTTTGAACAGTGTCAGTTTTTCGGAGCCCCGTGCGATGTCGGGACCAGCTCCGCACAACTCCATACGGCTCCGGCGATCGAAGTGGGACCACATTAGGTCGTGCTTGACGCATGGAGTCGCATGCTCGTGCGACAGCCCTTTAACTCAGCGGAACAGGCAGCATCTCTGGAGAGAAGGAATGGGTGACGTTTTGGGATGAGACCCTTCTTCAGACGGCCAGAAACGTCACCTATTCCTTTTCTCCAGAGATGCCGTCTAACCTGCTGAGTTACTGCAGCTTTTTGCGTCCATCTTCGGCTCAAACCAGCATCCGCAATTCCTTACCACACTAATCACCAGCATGGTCTCATTGAGCTGAATGTCCAGATTCAACACTGCAAATTCGTAGTAATTCTCTGTGAAGCAGAAAGGTGCCCTTGGCTGGTCGATAGATTAAGGAAGACGTGCGTGTGGACCCTGAGGACAGAGATGCAAGTATATATATTTTCCTTCCCCCTTATTCTGAGGGCATTATTAACCAACCTGATGTGAGCGCAGCCTGAAATTTATTTTTACAATTAAACTAAGAGGCAGACAATATTTAATAAGTAATGCTAAGGGATATTGAAGCATGTGTAAAGGCGCCAATTAACAATATTGACTCTAGGTGCAGAGAGACGAGTGAGCGAGAGAGGAATTAAAAAAAAGTTAATACATTTCGCAGGGCGATGGTTAGTATTATAACAGAAACAATCTTCCGTTTTCTTCTGTAAGCTAATGGATAAAGAGCTATTAGTACTACATACAAGGAAAATAAATTGGGCTATTAACATACAACAGAGGACGGCACAGTACAGGAACGGGCCCTTCAGCCCACAATGTTTGTTTAGTGTTTGTTTTTTTTAGTTTAGTGATACAGCACGGAAACAGGCCCTTCGTCCCATCGAGTCCGTGCCGACCAGCGATCCCCCGGACTCTAGCAATATCCGACACACTACGGACAATTTACAGTCTTTATCAAAACAAACTTGTACGTCTTTGGAGTGCGGGAGGAAACGGAGCACCCGGGGTAAAACCCACGCAGGTCACGGGGAGAACGTACAAACTCCGTACAGACAGCACCCGTAGTCAGGATCGAACCCTGGTCTCCGGCGCTGTAAGGCAGCATCTCTATCGCTGCCCATTAGTGATGCCTAGTTTAACTGGTCTCATCTGTGTGTACATGATCCATATCCCTCAATTCCCGACATTTTCATGTGACTGTCTAAAAGCCCATTAAACGCCACTATCGTATCTGCCTCCACCACCACCCCTGGCAACGCGTTCCATTCTCCCACCGCTCCCTGTGTCAAATAGCTTATAATTCTGAGGCTGTGTCCTCTGGTCCTAGTCTCTCTCACTACTGGACCCATCCCCTCCACATCCACTCTCTCCAGGCCTTTCGCTATTTGGTAAGTTTCAATGAGATTCCACCCCCCCCCCCTCCCTCATCCTCCTAAACTCCAGCAAGCACAGGCCCAGTGCCATCAAACGCTCCGCATATTTCAAGACAATCTTCCCCAGATTCATTCTCCTCTGGACCCTCTCCAACGTTAGCAAATCCCTCCTCAGAGAGGGGGCCTAAAACAGCTCACAATGCACAGAGTGCTGGTGGAACTCAGCGAGTCAGGCAGCATCTGGGAAGGGAAATGGACAGACAACATTTTGGGTTTGGGCCCTTCTTCAGGCTGATGAGTCTGAAGCAGGGTCCCAAACCGAAACGACTACCGTCCACTCTGTTAACAGATGCTACCCGACTAGTTGAGTTTCTCAGGCACTTTGTGTTTTGTTCAAGATTCCGGAAAGATACATCATGGAAACAGTGCCCTTTGGCCCATCGAGTCCATGCCGACCACTGATCCCTCTTTTATACTCGTTCTATTCTATCCCATAGCATCTTCATGCAAAGGGTGGTGGGTGTATGGAACGAACTGCCAGAGGAAGTAGTTGAGGCAGGGATTATCGCAATGTTTATGAAACAATTAGACAGCTATGTGGATAGGACAGGTTTAGAGGAATGTACATCAAACACAGGCAGGTGAGACTAATGTAGCTGGCACATGTTGGCTGGTGTGGGCAAGTTGGGCCGAAGGGCCTGTTTTCACACTGTATCAGTCTATGACTGTGACTCTATCTGAAGAAGGACTCCCTGATATGGACATTACATCTGTCTCTGCATCAAAATCCATGAGATCCATGCATGAGGTGACTCAAACGAACATCTTTCGGATGGCCATAAGACGGTTAATAAACTCGGTCTACAGAGAGATGCCTCCAAATCAATGCATAAAATAATCATGCTCTTGGCATGGCTTATTATTGATTTATTCAATTTGCAAGATTCCATTCATGGGAGAGTTAAACATTGGTCCCTTTAACAATGTTGGCTGAAATTAAATACATTAACATGAACAGTTCTGTGCCTTTATAAATCCTTCGAACAAGCAATATGGTGAACAGCACTCATGCGATAGAACTTCCCAGGGTGTATTATCTATCTTTGATAAAAAAAATAATAATCTCTGGCACCCCAGAGTCTTGTCCAATATCTCCTACGTACAAGAAGGTTACACGGCAGTGAATCAATTTTAGCTCATTTATGTTAGCAATTTCCTGTAATATCCTGTACATTTTTATATTATCAAGCCCTTGGGTTTAGCTTTGATTAAGACTGCCTAAAGTGCGAATGTACAATTAAGACGATTTCTTTGCTTTGCTTATTATTCAGATCTCAGACCTGAAGCTAGTCTTGCGCAGGAGGCGTAGCTAACTAAACAGAAAGAATGAATGGTATTTGCACAGCATATTTCTGGACTCCAGGACATTTCAACGCACTGCACAGCGAATGAAGTATTTAGCAGGGCTGCCAACTCTCACGCTTTGAACGTGAGACTCACGCCCTCAAGCAAACTCTCACGCCCTCACGCTCATCAGAAATTTCTCACGCTCAGTGGTGAGAAATTTTGTGATCAACGAAAATTTCAAAACTCGGATAAACTGCATGGTCCGCGGGTGTTGGAGAGCCGGGGCTGCGGGAGGGATGGGAGCAGAACCAGCGGCCGGAACAGATGCGGGGAGCCGGGACGGACGAGTGTTTGCCGGGGACGGCGTGTCGCTTGCTGCAGCTCTGGCCATGGAGCAGCTCCGGACAGTACATGTCCCGGGCGTCGGAGGCATCGGAAGCGTTGAACCGCTGCCGCGAGAGTCTCTGTGCCGAAGGGACAGACTCTCAAAGGGAGGTGGAGAGAGAGAGAGAGGGGAAGGAGACAGGGAGACAGTGGGGAGAGAGAGGGGGTGAGAGGAGAGAGGGGGGGTGAGAGGAGAGAGGGGGGGGGTGAGAGGAGAGAGGGGGGGGGAGAGGAGAGAGGGGGGGAGAGAGAGAAGAGGGGGAGAGAGAGAGACGGGGAGAGAGAGACAGGGAGAGAGAGAGAGGGGGAGAGAGAGTTAGGGGAAAGAGAGGGGAGAGAGAGGGAGAGGGGGGAGAGAGAGAGAGGAGACAGGGGACAAGAGAGAGGGGGAAGGGAGAGAGGGGGAAAGAGAAGGGAGAGAGCGGGGAAAGAGAGGGGGGAAGAGAGGGGGAGAGAGAGAGGGGGGGAGAGAGAAGAGAGGGAAAGGGGGAGAGTGAGAGGGGGAGACAGGGGAGAGAGAGGGGGTGAGAGGAGAGACAGATAGGGAGAAAGGGGAGAGAGAGAGAGGGGAAAGAGAGGGGGATGGGAGAGATAGAGGAGGAGAGAGAGAGGGGGGTTGAGAGGAGAGAGAGAGGAAGAGAGGGGGGAGAGAGAGAGAGTCTCTGTGCCAAATTTGCCCAGGTGACCGGCATGGATCAGGCTGCGGCTCGGTGCATCCTGGAGGACAACCAGTGGCTGCTGGAAGTAAGTACCAAGCACTGGGTAGATACGGTGGAAGATAGTGGACTTCAAATGGGGGTGGTTGGGGAAAGCATCCTGCTTGCTTGCTAGATTTTCACTTACTGTAACTGCAGGAAAAATGTTCCCGATGTTGGGGGAGTTCAGAACCATGGGTCACAGCTTAAGAATAAAGGGGGGGGCAGTTAGGACTGAGATGAGAACAAACTTTCTTCACGCAGAGAGTTGTGAATCTGTGGAATTCTCTGCCACAGAAGGCAGTGCAGGCCAATTCACTGAATGTTTTCAAGAGAGAGTTACATTTAGTTCTTGGGGCTAACGACATCAAGGGATATGGGGAAAAAACAGGAAAGAGGTACTGATTTTAGATGAATAGCCATGATCATATTGAATGGCAGTGCTGGCTCGAAGGGCCGAATGGCCTATTCCTACACCTATTTTCTATGTTTCTATGCTTGAGTATATGGCAATAAAACTCGATCACTTGATTTTGAAGCATTCATGCATGGTGGAGGTATAATGTAGTCATAGAGTGATACAGTGTGAAAACGGGCCCTTCGGTGCAACTTGCCCACACCCGCCAACATGTCCCAGCTACGCTACCTGCTTATGGTCCATACCTCCAAACCTGTCCTATCCATGTATCAGTCTAACTTTTTCCCTACCTCAACTACCTCCTCTGGCAGCTTGTTCCATACACCCATCACCCTTTGTGTGGATAAAGTTACCCCTTAAAAAGTTACCTCTTAAAAATACTTCATACAAATAACATTGAAATCATACTTCTACAGTGCACTAAAACATGATTTTAATACATCAAATTTCAAAAAGTTCCTACCCTTCTTCCACACCCTCTCCCCACTCGGTTGCTCCACTCCCTCACCGGGTACCCCCAAGGCCAGTGATCAGTGATCGCACAGACTCCCCCCTTTCAAAAACGCTCCAATCCAATTTAAGGCATATATACTGCATTCAAGTGTAAGTTATAAGACTCGCTACAGTATAACCATATAACCATATAACCATATAACAATTACAGCACGGAAACAGGCCATCTCGACCCTTCTAGTCCGTGCCGAACACGTATTCTCCCCTAGTCCCATATACCTGCGCTCAGACCATAACCCTCCATTCCTTTCCCATCCATATAACTATCCAATTTATTTTTAAATGATAAAAACGAACCTGCCTCCACCACCTTCACTGGAAGTTCATTCCACACAGCCACCACTCTCTGAGTAAAGAAGTTCCCCCTCATGTTACCCCTAAACTTCAGTCCCTTAATTCTCAAGTATGCACCATATTGCACAATTTCAAGCTGAAAAATGCAAATGTTCCGTACCAATGTTCCGTACCCTGTCCCCCCGGTCGCGATGCTCATTCGGGCTTGGTCTCTCGCATATTTCTCACTCCCAACTCTCACCCAATGTTGGCAGCCTTGTATTTAGTCTAGTTTAGTTTAGAGATGCAGCACGGAAACAGATCCTTCGGCCCCCACCGAGTCCGCGCTGACCAGCCATCTTGGGTCAAATCACCTCCTAATCTCTTCTGTTTGATCAAGGTTTGCTCCACAAGGTTATAACGTACAAACCGTGGGCTCGGAAATATTCCACAATGAGCATGGAAAACATATCGCCTGCATCGGCATTCACGTGGCAACTAATTAAATTAAGACCCAATTATGTGGATGAAGCTTATTAATTAGGTTGTTCCGAACTGAAAATATTGCTGATTAATCTTGTGCATGTGCAAAAAATTAAAACATCAGTCAAACAGGCTTTGCATGGGACTTTATTAAATGAAAAATAAATTGGCCACGAACCCAGTTATAAAGTGGAATATTGTTAATCCATAATGCCAATTGGACTTCTTTTGCATTTTCATAATGGATAACTTACAGAGATCCAAAAAAATAAAAAATACATGGGGTCCTGCCTTTCTGAGTCATATTTTTCTCATTAAAAGAAAGATATTCAAGACCAATAAATATTGAGGGTAAATCAAAGGATGTAGGGTTAGAACAAGAAGGAAATTCTGAGGTAGATCAGACGGGGCCAATTGATCAAGAAAGCAGCCTGAAGGGGCTGAATAACCTATTCTGCCTCTGTTCTTTATTCTCCCACACATTGATCATAGTAATTAAGATAATCAGTATGCAAGCTTTACCTTCACTCTTGGATGTGTGCAGAGTGTAACGTGGAAGTGGCTGTTCATAGAGTCATAGAGTGATACAGTGTGGAAACAGGCCCTTCGGCCCAACTTGCCCACACTGGCCAACATATCCCAGCTACACTACACTCACCTGCCTGCATTGGGTCCATGTCCCTCCAAACCTGTTCTATCCATGTATCTGTCCAACTGCTTCTTAAACCTTCTTGGGATTTATCTTTAGAAGACCAACTGTTACTGGTGCCAGTATCAAAGATGGAGTTCTAATCCCAGACTCATATTCGGTAGGGGGCGCTGCACTGGCAGCAGCCTGTCGGCAGCGTGTCCGTCTTTTTTCAACTTTTTTTTATTTTTTTAGTATGTTTAAAAGTGTGTTTTTAATGTTTCTTTGTGTGTTAAGTGTGGGGGGTGGTGTGGGGGGGTAAGGGGGAAACCGTTTCGGCCGCCTCTTCCATGGAGAGGCGACTTTTTCAGGTCGCCTCCCCCGTGGCCTAACAGCAAGGATCGGCGCGGACTTTCCCGGAGACGCGCCCGGAGCTTCAGCGGCGGGCACAGCGTGGACTCTCGGCGCGGAGCGGGTGAGACCTCGCTGGAGGGGAGCGCTCCGTTACGCTGGCCCGCGGCAGCCGGCAGCCGGCAGCCTGAAGCCGCGGTCTGCAGAACTCCAGCTGGTGCGGCGTCTACAGCCCGGGATCTCACGTTGGGGACCCGGGTGGAAGAAGAAGCTTCCACCGCCGGCCCGCGGCCGTCTTCTACCGCGGGTACGGCATGGACTTATCAACTCCCCTGGAGGGGAGCTTCGACCGCCGGCCCTGCAGACTGCGGTGCTTCCGGTGGTGGCACGGCAGGTACTTTAAAACTTTGACCGCCGGCCTGCGGCCTACACCGGCCTGAAGCCGCGGTCTCTGGTTGGGAAGAGCCGATCCTGGACTCACCTTGACTTTGACTTTGTCCCTTACCATCTGGACGCCCGCAGCAACGGCTGTGGAGGGTGGAGGTCCCGACCACGGGGGAAAATGGAGGAGGACTGGCCAAGCTCTGTGCCTTCCACCACAGTGATGAATGCTGTGGTGGATGTTTGTGTAAAATTTTTATTGTGGTTGTGTTCTTTATTATTGTACCGCTGCTGGCAACCCAAATACCACCGACCTTGGTTGTGTGGCAAATAAATTATATCAAATTATCAAAATAGTGAGAGTGATACAGTGTGGAAACAGGCCCTTCAGCCCAACTTGCCCATACTGCCCAACATGTCCCAGCTGCACTAGTCCCACCTGCCCGCGTTTGGTCCATGTTCCTCCAAGCCTGTCCTATCCATGTACCTGTCTAACTGATTCTTAAACATTGGGATAGTCACAGCCTCAACCACCTCCTCTGGCAGCTCATTCCATACACCCACCACCATTTAGAAACATAGAAACATAGAAAATAGGTGCAGGAGGAGGCCATTCGGCCCTTCAAGCCAGCACCGCCATTCATTGTGAACATGGCTGATCGTCCCCTATCAGTAACCCGTGCCTGCCTTCTCCCCATATCCCCTGATTCCACTAGCCCCTAGAGCTCTATCTAACTCGCGCTTAAATCCATCCAGTGACTTGGCCTCCACTGCCCTCTGTGGCAGGGAATTTCATAAATTCACAACTCTCTGGGTGAAAAAGTTTTTTCTCACCTCAGTCTTAAATGACCTCCCCTTTATTCTAAGCCTGTGGCCCCTGGTTCTGGACTCGCCCAACGTTGGGAAAAATTTTCCTGCATCTAGCTTGTCCAGTCCTTTTATAATGTTATATGTTTCTATAAGAATCCCCTCATTCTTCTAAACTCTATTGAATACAAGCCTAGTCTTTTCAATCTTTCCTCATATGACAGTCCCGCCATCCCAGTGATCAATCTCGTGAACCTACGCTGCACTGCCTCAATCACAAGGATGTCCTTCCTCAAATTAGGAGACCAAAACTGTACACAATACTCCAGATGTGGTCTCATCAGAGCCCTATACAAGAGAACACTTTAGTGTTCCTTGGTTTGTTTTATAGGTATGTGGGAGGGGGGAGGGAAGGGGGAAACTTTTTTTCAATCTCTTACTTCGATGTAAATGCGATTTTTTCCTGTATCGTATCTCCATCTCCAGTGCGGCCTAACATCGTGGAGTTGGCGGCCATTCCTGGAGACAGACCCGGACACTCCAAGCCGCGGGAGTCTGCGGGACTTTAACATCGCGGAGCTTGCGATCCCTTTGCCAGGGATCGAAGCTTGAAGCCTGTGGACTGTAACATCGTTGAACCCCGCGGTCTCTGGTAAGAAGAGGCCGATTCGGGAGCTCCATGCCGTGGGGAGAGTTTCAACCGCCCCGACGCAGGAGTTTCTATCACCCCAACAGGGGCTTCGATCGTGGGCTGCGGGGGCTTTGATCGCCCCGACTGCGGATGGTTCAACAGCCCCGACCACGGGAGAACAAATAGGAAGAAGATTGAACTTTACTGCCTTCCATCACAGTGAGGAATGTGGAATCCACTGGGGTGGATGTTTATGTTAACTTTTATGTGGTTGTGTGTCTTGTTGCTTTTCACTGAGTGTGGCTGTATGCTAACTCAAATGTCACTGTACCTTAATTGGTACATGTGACAATAAACTGAACTCGAAACCTTGAAAAGCTTTTGTTGCATCCTAACCAGTCAGCGGAAAGACAATACATGATTACAATCGAACCATTTACAGTGTACAGATACATGATAAGGGAGTAATGTTTAGTGTAAGATAAAGCCAGTAAATTCCAATTGGAGATAGTCTATGGGTCACAAATGAGGTGGATCATAGTTCAGGACTGCTCTCTGGTTGTGGTAGGATGGTTCAGTAGCCTGATAACAGCTGGGAAGAAACTGTCCCTGAATCTGGAGGTGGACAAAAATGCTGGGGAAACTCAGCGGGTGAGGCAGCATCTATGCTGCCTCACCCGCTGAGTTCCCCCAGCATTTTTGTCCACCTTCAATTGTTCCAGCATCTGCAGTTCCTTCTTAAACACTGAATCTGGAGGTGTGCGTTGTCACCAAAGATCCTATAGCGGAGCGAGATAGACCACTCCTTCTAAATGCAATGGGCTGGCGTGTAGTACGCAACGGAGCGGAGCGTGGGCCGTTTTTTCATCCATTTCAGTAACCCGACCCGACCCGACCCGACTCGCAGTGTAATCAACATTTTGTGTAAATAAATTATGATTCTGAAAATGAGGGGAAGAATTTTACCAAAGAACTTTTATTTTAACGAGGATGTTTCCGTAACCGGCTTCCGTCTCCGCACTAGTATCTTTGCTCCGCTACGGGATCTTTGGTGCGGAGACGGAAGCCGGTTACGGAAATGGGGCCGAAAATTACCCACGAATCTGCCCAGGACCGTACTATGTCTTTTTCGTCGAGTGATCTATCTTGCTCGCTATAGGATCTTTGGATGTCACACTTCTATACCTTTTGCCCGATGGGAGAGGGGAGAAGAGGGAGTGGCCAGGGTGCGACCCGCCCTTGATTATGCTGCTGCCTTGCAGGGGTGTAAATGGAGTCTATGGAAGGGAGGTTGGTTTGCGTGATGGTCTGGGCTGCGTCCACAATTTGCAATTGCAATTTCTTTCTTGCAATCCTCAATTGGATCTCAACCTTGTAAATTCTGAGAAACCACTGTTACCACACCGCATATTCAAAGGAATACTCAGCCTGTGACTCAGACAGCAGCCCTGTGCAGGTCTATAGATTAGCAAAGACCTGCTCTCAGAACCCCAAGGATAGTGCACATAATCCTTCCCCTTACTACTGAGGGCATTATTTAAAAAAAACCCTGACGTGAGCACAGCCTGAAATTTATTATTACAATTAAACTAAGATATTTAATAAGTAATGCTAAGGGATATTGAAGCATGTGTAAAGGCGCCAATTAACAATATTGACTCTAGGTGCAGAGAGACGAGTGAGCGAGAGAGGAATTAAAAAAAAGTTATTACATTTCGCAGGGCGATGGTTAGTATTATAACAGAACCAATCTGATGTTTTCTTCTGTAAGCTAACGGATAAAGAGCTATTAGTACTACATACAAGGAAAATAAATTGGCCTATTAACATAGAACAGAGACAGCACAGTACAGGAACGGGCCCTTCAGCCCACAATGTTTGTTTAGTTTTCATTTTTTTTAGTTTAGTGATACAGCACGGAAACAGGCCCTTCGTCCCATCGAGTCCGTGCCGACCAGTGATCCCCCGTACTCTCGCAATATTTGACACACTAGGGACAATTTACAGTCTTTACCAAAGCCAATTAACCTACAAAATTGAGAGCCAGTGGATGTAGTGTACCTGGACTTTCAGAAAGCATTTGATAAGGTCCCACATAGGAGATTAGTGGGCAAAATTAGAGCACATGGTATTGGGGGTAGAGTGCTGACATGGATAGAGAAGTGGTTGGCAGTCAGGAAACAGAGAGTAGTGATTAACGGGTCCCTTTCAGAATGGCAGGCAGTGACTAGTGGGGTACCGCAAGGCTTGGTGCTGGGACCGCAGCTATTCACAATATATATCAATGATTTGGATGAAAGGATTCAAAGTAACATTAACAAATTTGCAGATTACACAAAGTTAGGTGGCAGTATGAACTGTGAAGAGGATGCTATGAGAATGCAGGGTGACTGACAGGTTGGGGGAGTGGGCAGATGCATGGCAGATGAAGTTTAATGTGAATAAATGTGAGGTTATCCACTTTGGTATCAAAAACAGGAAGGCAGATTACTATCTAAATGGAGTCGTTGGAAAAAGGTGAAGTACAATGGGATCTGGGGGTCCTTGTACATCAGTCTATGAAAGTAAGCATGCAGGTACAGCAGGCAGTGAAGAAAGCGAATGGCATGTTGGCCTTTATAACAAGAGGAGTCAAGTATTGGAGCAAAGAGGTCCTTCTGCAGTTGTACAGGGCCCCAGTGAGACTACACCTGGAGTATTGTGTGCAGTTTTGGTCCCCTAATTTGAGGAAGGACATTCTTGCTATTGAGGGAGTGCAGCGTAGGTTTACGGTTAATTCCTGGGATGGCGGGACTGTCATATACTGAGAGAATGGAGCAGCTGGGCTTGTACACTCTGGAGTTTATAAGGATGAGAGGGTATCTCATTGAGACATATAAGATTGTTAAGGGTTTGGACACACTTGAGGCAGGAAACATGTTCCTGACGTTGGGGGAGTCTAGAACCAGGGGCCATAGTTTAAGAATAAGGGGATAAGCCATTTAGAACGGAGACTAGGAAACACTTTTTCTCACAGAGAGTTGTGAGTGTGGAATTCTCTGCCTCAGAGGACCCTTGGAGGCCGGTTCTCTGGATACTTTCAAGAGAGAGCTCGATAGGGCTCTTAAAGATAGCGTAGTCAGGGGATATGGGGAGAAGGCAGGAACGGGTTACTGATTGGGGATGATCAGCCATGATCACATTGAATGGCAGTGCTGGCTCGAAGGTCCGAAAGTCCTGCACCTATTGTCTATTGTCTTTGGAGTTTTGGAGAAAACGGAGCACCTGGGGTAAAACCCACGCGGTCACGGGGAGAACGTACAAACTCCATACAGACAGCACCCGTAGTTAGGATCGAACCTGGAGCATTCTTTGATCGTGTTACTACTTTGTATTTTTGTTTGGTCTGAATAAAATCATTTTGTATGGGGGAAAAAAAAAAAAAGCCTCTGACATCCGTACTAATCAATAATCTACCTACATCTGCCCTAAAAATATCCACTTGCGGCGTCCACAGCCGTCTGTGGCAAAGATTTCCACTGATTCACCACCCTCTGACTAAAGAATACATGATTAGGGAATAACATTTAGTGCAAGGTAAAGCCAGTGAAGTCTGATCAAAGATAGTCGGAGGGTCACCAATGAGGTAGATTGCAGTTCAGGACTGCTCTCTGGTTGTGTTAGGATGGTTCAGTTGCTTGATAACAGCTGGGAAGAAATTGTCCCTGAATCAATGGTAGAACATTGAGTCAAATAGTCTTCCTGGTTTCCCATGCCGGCTGGTGTACAGGTCCGCGCTACATCCCGGGATCCTTCTGCTGCCACTTCTACTGTCACACAAAGGGTGGTGGGTGTATGGAACGAGCTGTCGGAGGAGGTAGCTGAGGCAGGGGCTATCCCAACACTTAAGAAAGGAGGGATATGGACCAAACGTGGCCAGGTGAGTCTAGTGTAGATGGGACAAGATGGTCGGCGGGGGCAAGTTGGGCCGAAGCGCCTGTTTCCACACTGTATCACTCTACAATTCTACGGCTCGGCGCTATCCTTGTCCCTCTTTGAAATTCAGACCCTCAACAAACTGTGTCTGAGTTTCCTTGACCCTTCAGTTGATCCCTGGCCTGAAAGCTCGCCTGCGATTCTTGCCACAACCTGCAGGCAGTGACACCATTTTGTTTTCGACTATTCGTGGTTGCATCTCAATTAGAGCTGTTATCGGGCAACTGAACCATCCTACCACAAACAGGGGGTGCACTCCTGAACTACTATCTACCTCACTGGAGACCCTCAGACAATCTTTGATTGGACTCTAATGGACTTTGTCTTGCATTACACGTTATTTAAGTCATTGCCTTTTTGATGTATCTGTACACTGTGGATGGCATGGTTGTAATCATGTATTGATGTTCTATTGACTGATTAGCGAGTTACAAACCAACCTGCCTTCCATCGACTCCATCTCCACCTCACGTTGCCTCGGCAAGGCCAGCAGCATAATCAAGGACAAGTCGCACCCTGGACACTCCCTCTTCTCCCCTCTCCCATCGGGCAAAAGGTACAGAAATGTGAAAACGCACACCTCCAGATTCAGGGGCAGTTTCTTCCCGGCTGTTATCAGGCAACTGAATCATCCTAGCACAACCAGAGAGCAGTGGTAGGATGATTCACCTATCTTTTCTTATTGGTGACCCTCGGACTGTCTTTGATCGGACTTTACTGGCTTTACCTTGCACTGAATGTTATTCCCTTATCATGTATCTATACACAGTACATGGCTCGATTGTAATCATGTATTGTCTTTACGCTGGCTGGTTAGCGTGTGACAAATGCTTTTCACTGTACCTCGACGATAGACACAAAGTGCTGGAGTAACTCAACGGGACAGGCAGCATCTCTGGGTAGAAAGTATAAAGTATAAAGTGTAAAGTATCCTTTATGGTCATTCAAACCTTTGGTTTAAACAAAATTACATACCTTGCAGTCATGACAGAGAATAAAATAACAGAACACACAATGAACACAGTTTAACATCCACCACAGTGAATCTACCAGGCACCTCCTCACTGTGATGGAAGGCAAAAGTCTTAAAGTCATTGTCTCTTCCTTCCTTGTTCTCCCTCTGTGTTGAGGCGATCCAGGCTTCCGATGTTGGGCTCTCCCGCCGGGTGATGGCAAGTCCCACGGCTGAATCTGAGCTCAGCGAACGAACCGGTTCAAACTCCGCGGCCCGGGGCGGACGAAGCTGCCACCCTCCAGTCCAGCGGTTGTTGCGGGAGCTCCCGAGAATAGGTCACCAACCTGGGACCTCCCGACGTTGTCGTCCACTGGGCCCGTGGCCAAAGCCTCCGAGGCTCCGAAGTCAGGCCGCCGCCGCAGCGCCACCACAGCCCCGAAGTCGGCCAGCTTCGTGATGGTGTGTCAGTCCTGGCTCTGCATCCGGAGCCTCGAGGTCGACCCCAGTTGGAGGCCGCCAGCTCCGCGATTAGGCCTCAGCGCAGACGGAGACGGGGATACGACAAAGAAAAGGTCGCATCCCCCCCGAAGTAAGAGAATAAAACAAATTTCCCCCCACCCCCCACACATACACAACTAAAAATAAACTAAAACATACGTCCAACAAGACAAAAGAAAACAAAAAAAAAGAAAAAGTCAGAGGGACTGCAGGCAGCGCCACCACTTCCGGATCCGGATCCCAAGGAATGGGTGACGTCTCGGGTCGAGACCCTTCCACAGAACAGTTCAGAACAGAAGTATATTTCACTGTACCTCGGTCGATGTGACAATAATCTAAACTGAACTATACTCCAAGACTTGAATCTGAGCAGCCTCAGGAAACATAGTCTGGTTCAGGGATGGATCTAGAGTCCCCAGGGCACCTGAGTGTCTAGGCTACTACGTCAAGGATTGATGATCTAAGAATTGAAAGGAAAGAAAATTATCTATAGCGATCTATAGAGTTGACGTGGAATACAGAGTTGACGTGGAAAAGCTTTTCCCACTGAGAGTAGGGAAGATTCAAACAAGGGGACATGACTTGAGAATTAAGGGACTGAAGTTTAGGGGTAACATGAGGGGGAACTTCTTTACTCAGAGAGTAGTAGCTGTGTGGAATGAGCTTCCAGGGAAGGTGGTGGAGGCAGGTTCGTTTTTATCATTTAAAAATAAATTGGATAGTTATATGGATGGGAAAGGAATGGAGGGTTATGGTCTGAGCGCAGGTATATGGGACTAGGGGAGATTATGTGTTCGGCACGGACTAGAGGGGTCGAGATGGCCTGTTTCCGTGCTGTAATTGTTATATGGTTATATGGTTATATGGTTATATAGCACTCTTGGCCCTGGGGGAGATGGGTTGTGTGGAAGAGTCAACTCTCTTATGGTGAATTTTAATGCAAAGTCCTCCAGGTTTACACAGGTTTACCCACTACCACCGGTAAACAAACTAGAAGGTAACATTTTCAACAGGATTGTATTTTATTTATTTAGCGAATGCAAAGTCCTTTAGCCAAGCAGTTGCCTCTTGATCTGCTGTATGAAGGGTGACAAGTCCTCCTTTGAGTCTTTGTTGAGGGCATGCTTCAATGATGTGTTGCATTGTTTGCTGCTCTCCACAAGCACACCATGGGGTTGGACTGCTGCCCCATTTGTGAAGGCTGGCCAAGCAGGGGCCATGTCCAGTCCTGAATCTATTCAGCGTCGTCCACTGCTTCCTTGGGAGATTGGTGCCAGGGACCGGTAGGGTGGGGTCTGACACCAGATGTTTATTTGGGACGTCCTTGGACTCCCATTCCCTTTTCCAAGCTGATTGGATGGTGAAATCAGCTGGTGGTGGGTTCTTCCAAATTGGTCGTCTAGATGGAAGTCGAGCAGTCGGTGGGTTGAAGATGTCCATGTGAATTGGCAGATGAGGGGAGTTTTTGGTCTTTTGGAGCATCCTTTGAGTGAGGACTACTCGCCGGATGTGTGGAGGGGCTATGTTGGATAGGACAGGGAGCCAGGGGAGTGGTGTTGAGCGGATTGTTCCTGTGATGATCCTCATTGTATTAGCCTGATGCCAATGTTGCGGGGAGTAATTTTGTCCCGGCCTACTTTAGCTTTTGTAGAGAGCATGCTCTTTACTGTAACCCAATCTCTTTAGCAATAATTGTCCATTGATCGGAGGTAATCTGATCAAGGAAGATATCTTTAACAGTAACAAAAACAGTGTACAATGGTTCAATAGTTTTTTTAGAGATATAGCGCAGAAACAGGCCCTTCGGCCCATCGAGTCCGCTCCGATCAGCGACACAATCCAACACACTAGGGATAATTTACAATTTTTTTTTAGCTGAAGCCAATTAACCTACAAACCCGCACATCTTTGGGATGTGAGAGGAAACCTGAGCACCCGGTGAAAACCCACGCAGTTACAGGGAGAACATATAAGCTCCATGCAGACAGCACCGAGTCGGGATCGAACCCGGATCTCTGGCGCTGTTAGGCAGCAACTCTACCGCTGCACCACCGTGCCGCTCAAATATGGTTTAACTGTGTTTTATTTGTCAAATGTGCAGCTGTACAGTGAAATTATGTTTGTACATTCACACATGCGGGCCATGCCATGTTTTGGCGGCATTTCCAAAGTCCGGTCCACCCGCGCGCTCGATCCACTGGAGCGGTTCCTGGTCCAGGCAAGCTCAGGCTCCTGCAAGGCCTTGTTCCATCGCCATCGACCGGATCGGCCCATGAACCGACGTCCCTCTCCTCGCCTGACCATCTTTATGGATGAGTGGGACAAGTTGGTCGGTGCAGACAAGTTGGGTGGAGTACCTGCTTCTACGCTGTAGGCCTCTATGTCTCTAAAAGTTGTAATTCATCCAGTGAAATTATTCCCACAGAGTTTTTGGAAAGAGTTCCTAGATTTACAGTAGATCAGAGTAATGATGAAGGAATAGACCATAGAACAGTACAGCATAAGAAGAGGTTCTTCAACCTGCAACAGCACGGTGGCGCAGCGGTAGAGTCGCTGCCTTACAGCGCCAGAGAACACGGTTCAATCCTGACTACGGGTGCTATCTTTACGGAGTTTGCACGTTCTCTCCGTGCCCTGCGTGGGTTTTCCCCAAGATCTTCTGGTTTCTTCCCACACACCAAAGACGTACAGGTTTGTGGGTTAATTGGCTTGGTATAAACGTAAAATTGTCCCTAGTGTGTGTCAAATAGTGTTAATGTGCGGGGATCGTTGGTCGGTGCAGACACAGTGGGCCAAAGGGCCTGTTTCCCTGCTGTATCTCTAAACTAAACCAAACTAAACTAAACTAATAATCATCAAACCGAATAACCATCATCTGAACAAGTGTCTCTACCCAAAAAGTCACCAGAGATAGAAACATCGAAAGATAGAAAATAGATGCTGGAGTAGGCCATTTGGCCCTTCGAGCCAGCACCGCCATTTATTGTGATCATGGCTGATTATCCACAATCAGTAACCCTTGCCTGCCTTCTACCCATAATCCTTGATTCCGCTAGCCCCTAGAGCTCTATCTAACTCTCTTTTAAATCCATCCAGTGAATTGGCCTCCACTGCCCTCTGTGGCAGGGAATTCCATAAATTCACAACTCTCTGGGTGAAAACGTTTTGTCTCATCTCTGTTTTAAATGGCCTCCCCTTTATTCTTAGACTGTGGCCCCTGGTTCTGGACTCCCCCAACATTGGGAACATTTGTCCTGCATCTAGCTTATCCAGCCCTTTTATAATTTGATATGTTTCTACAAGATCCCCTCTTATCCTTCTAAGTACCAGTGAATGTTGCCTGTCCCGCTGAGTTACCCAGGCTTTTTGTGTCAAACCCTCTGTTGATTTTGCCTTCAAGTTACATATACATATATTTTACATATATTTACATATAATTTACATTACATATATGTATATGTAGGAAGGAACTGCTGATGCTGGTTCAAACCGTCTGTACAGAGTTTGTACCTTCTCCCCGTCACCTGCGTGGGTTTTCTCTGGGAGCTCCAGTTTCCACCCACACTCCAAAGATGTACAGGTTTGTAGGCTAATTGGATTCGGCAAATTGTAAATTGTCCGTGGTGTGTAGGATAGTGCAAGTGTACGAGGTGATCGCTGGTCGGCCTGGACTCGGAGGGCCGAGGGGCCTGTTTCCACGCTGCATCCCCGAAGTAAAGTGAAAGGCAGTGGGAGGCAAGTACAATAAGAACATTTGAAAGGCATTTGGACAGGTGCATGGGAAGGACTGGTTTACAGGGAATGTGTAGGAAGGAACTGCAGATGCCGGCTTAAACTGACGATAGACACAAAATGCTGGAGTAACTCAGAGGGACAGGCAGCAGCATCTATGGAGAGAGGGAATGGGGTGATGTTTTGGGTCGAGGCCCTTCTTCAGACTATATGTATATAAATATATGTATATATATTGTAGATTAGAGTCACTCATATAACTAGTCCGCGCACAGGCTTATTAAAGAGCTCTCTATCTCTCTCCTGTAGACTGGCTGTTGGAGACGAAAGCACCTTGTGTTTCCTCCGCAGAGTTGCTAATAAAAGACTATGGATTCTAATCACTATGTGTGAGTCTGATCATTTCCTACACACATATATATAAATATATTATATTATGTATATGTATTTCCAAAGGTCCGCGGACACATCAAATGTAATTTTACGATTGCGAGATGCTGCATTGAGTAAAGACAGGTTACAAAATTCAACAAGACTAAAAGTTAAATAAACAGCAGATAGCTGACAAATGTACACAGACTTATCACTGATTCATATCTGCTCACCTTAAATGATGCAGGCGCTTTTGTGTTGGAGAACAGGTTGCATTGATAAGCTCCCTGGCAGTGTCAGTGTGCTGCGTCACTCCACAGCTCAAGGCCTTGTTACCGGTCCATCGCACTAACTAACTAACGCACTCTTGCTCTCTGCCTGCACCCCCTTGTGTAATATTGGGGCAGCTCTCCATTGCATGGAACAATATCACTGATGAGAGAGACATTCATGTTCAGAAGTCGCAGGAAGGGGTCGGCACGGTGGCGCAGCGGTAGAGTTGCTGCCTTACTACTCAACAGCCAAAAATCTGTAGCCTCCCTTTGATCTGGTATTTTGTTGGTTCACATGCTTGATCAATGGTGTTTTATCATTAATGTTTTATTATTATTAATGTTTAGTGTTTTCGGAGTCATTCGTAACTGTCACTGTATGTCATGTTGTTACTTGTGGGCGGAGCACCAAGGCAAATTCCTTGTATGTGAATACTTGGCCAATAAAATTACTTACTTACCTACTTACTTACTTACTTACTTACTTACTTACTTACTTACTTACTTACTTACTTACTTACTTACAGCGCCAGGGACCTGGGTTCGATCGGGTGCTGTCTGTGCAGAGTTTGTACGTTCTCCCCGTGACCCGCGTTGGTTTTCTCCGGGTGCTCTGGATTCCTCCCACATTCCAAAGACGTACAGGTTTGTATGCTGAAGAAAGACCCAAAAAGCTGGAGCAAACCACGGGTCAGACAGCACCGCTGGAGAAAAGGAATAGGTAACATTTTGGATTGAGACACTTCTTCAGAGTGAAGAAGGGTCTCGACCCGAAACGTCGCCTATTCCTTTTCTCCAGAGATGCTGTCTGATTCGCAGAGTTACTCCAGGTTTTTGGGTCTATCTTCGTTTTAAAACAGCATCTGCAGTTCCTTCCCACTGGTTTGTAGGCTAGTTGGCTTTGGTAAAAGTTGTAATTTGTTCCCAGTGTGCAGGATAGTGCTAGTGTATGGGGATCGCTGTTCGGCACGGACTTAGTGGGCCAAAGGGCCTGTTTCCACACCTTGACTAAATTAAACTAAACTAAACAGAGCAAATTAGGCCATTCAGCCCATCAAGTCTACTCTGCCATTCAGTTATCGCTGATCTAACTTTCCCTCTCAACCCCATTCTCCTGCCTTCACCCCATAGAAACATAGAAACATAGAAAGTAGGTGCGAGAGTAGACCATCAGGTCCGTCGAGCCCGCACTGCCATTCGCTCATGGCTGAACACTAAACAGACACACTTACCCACAAACAGTAGACACAAGACACAGAACACAAGACACTACCCTCCCCTTTATACCGCTATCACCCCTCTCCACCCCAAGAACCTCGTGATCTCCTGGGGGAGGCAAAAAACCGGATAAAAACCCAGGTCCAATTCGGGAAAAAAATCCGGGAAATTCCTCTCCGACCCCAATCCAGGCGATCGACACTTGTCCAGGAGATCACTCAGGTCTTACTATACTAACCATACCTAGGTCCATATCCCTGCCCTCTCCCCGTAGCCCCTTATCCCCTTGGCAGCTAAAAAACCATCTATTTTAGACTTCATAACTTCTGACTCCCAGACTAATCAAAAATCCATCTATCTTTGCCTTAAACATATCAATTGACGGTCTCCACAGCCTCCTGTGGCAAAGAATTCCACGCAATCATCACCGTCTGACTAAATACATTTCTCCTTATCTCCTTCCTAAAGGAACGTCCTTTAATTCTGAGGCTATGACCTCTATTCCTAGACTCTCCCACAAGTGGAAGCATCCTCTCCACATCCACTCTATCCAGTCCTTTCACTATTCGGTAAGTTTCAATGAGGTCCCCCCTCATCTTTCCAAACGCCAGCGTGCAGAGACACAATGCTGACAAACGCTCATCATACATTGACCAAATCTTCTTGGGGATTATTCTCATGAACCTCCCCTAGACCCTCTACAACGCTAGAATACCCTTCCTCAGATATGGGTCCCAATATTCCAATTGCATTCAGGGCCTGTCCCACTTAGGTGATTTTTTTTGGCGACTGCCGGCGACTTGGTTGTCGCTACATGGTTGCTGGGGCGTCACCTGTATGGTTGTGAGTAGTCTCCTCAGTCACCCAAAGAGTCGTAGTGTCTTTCTGCTCGCCGCTGGATTTTGAAATGTTCAAAAACTTTTCGGTGACCATGGGCTTGTCATAGCTTGTCTTCTCCTGACGTTGGTGCTGTTGTAGGTTGTCATAGGCCATCGCCAGGATGGCGTAGGTTGTTGCCAGGTGACGTAGGTTGTCGCCGGTGATGACTTCGGTAAATTCCATTGTTGTAGTCGTCCTAAAAAATGGCCTAGTGGGACAGGCCCTCAACGTGCCTGACAGCCCCCCATCAACAACCTGGTTTCTTTGGGCACAGTTTCTTCAACAGCTTTTGCTCACACAAGGGGTGATCATAAACCAACCACACCCCTGTCATATAAAAGACACATAGGGTAAGAATTTAGAGTCATACAGTCAGCGTGGAAACAGGTCCCATCTAAGCCTGTACAAAAAAACCAGACACAAAGTGCTGGAGTAACTCAGCGGGTCAGGCAGCATCCCTGGAGAACATGTATTAGGGTAGCTTATCCCATCTGCCCGCATTTGGGCAACATCTCTCTAAACCTTTCCTGTATATGTACCTGTAAAAATGTTGCGACTGTACCTCCTCTGACAGCTTGTTCCATTCATGTACCATCCTCAGTTGCCCCTCCGATTCTTATTCTTCCGCACCTTAAACCAATGCCCTCTCGTTCTGGACCGGAGCCTTTAGGATGTGGTGTGCCATTTCTGTGCTCTACAACTCCCTGACTCTGGGACTCGGTGACTCTATGAATCTACTAACTTAGATGCGACCAGTTTACTTGCTGCATGACTCTGTGGCTCCATGAGTCACAAAGCTTAGATGTGACCTGTATCCATACTGCTTGACGTTGTGACTCTATAACACGACCTGCTTAGATTTAACCTATGAATCTACGTGTTTCCACACTGTATAACTCTGTGATTCGATGAATCTGCTAGTTTAGAATTTGGAATTCTTTGCCACAGACGGCTGTGGAGGCCATTAGTGGATATTTTTAAGGCAGAGTTAGATAGATTCTTGATTAGTGCGGGTGTCAGAGGTTATGGGGAGAAGGCAGGAGAATGGGGTTAGGAGGGAGAAATAGATCAGCCATGAATGAATGGTGGAGTAGACTTGATGGGCCGAATGGCCTAATTCTACTCCTATCGCTTATGACTTATGATGTGATGTGACCTAGATCCGCGCTGTATGACTCTGTGAGTCTATGAATCTACTAGCTTAGATGCGACTGCGTGCCTCTGTGACTCTTCTCTGCATGCAACTGCTTCGGCAGCATGTGTCGTGCCTCACCAGCGCATGCAATCCACCTCCTTCGCCGCCAGCTCCCAGTGAAATCGGCAGCAAAGCCTACGTACAGCGAGCTGGTAGGAAGATGCGAATGAAACGTCCCTGTTGGGTCCACTGTGGTGCATCTGTCAGCATCTGCCTGCCCGGGGGGTTTGACAAGCAGCTTATTCCACACATCATTGCTGGGTCTCACAGTCTTCCCATGCGATGCTGCACAGCGGTGAGACACACACACTGCTCCCTCTGCAGAATGACCAGCTCCTGCCTTGCAGCGGTTTGTGGACACTCGTGAGGTGGGACTACATAGAAACATAGAAAATAGGTGCAGGAGTAGGCCATTCGGCCCTTCGAGCCTGCACCACCATTCAATGTGATCATGGCTGATCATCCAACTCAGTATCCTGTACCTGCCTTCTCTCCATACCCCCTGATCCCTTTAGCCACAAGGGCCACATCTAACTCCCTCTTAAATATAGCCAATGTATTGGCCTCAACTACCTTCTGTGGCAGAGAATTCCAGAGATTCACCACTCTCTGTGTGAAAAATGTTTTTCTCATCTCGGTCCTAAATGATTTCCCCCTTATCCTTAAACTGTGACCCCTTGTTCTGGTCTTCCCCAACATCGGGAACAATCTTCCTGCATCTAGCCTGTCCAACCCCTTAAGAATTTTGTAAGTTTCTATAAGATCCCCCCTCAATCTTCTAAATTCTAGCGAGTACAAGCCGAGTCTATCCAGTCTTTCTTCATATGAAAGTCCTGACATCTCAGGAATCAGTCTGGTGAACCTTCTCTGCACTCCCTCTATGGCAAGAATGTCTTTCCTCAGATTAGGAGACCAAAACTGTACGCAATACTCCAGGTGTGGTCTCACCAAGACCCTGTACAACTGCAGTAGAACCTCCCTGCTCCTATACTCAAGGGCCTGTCCCACTTACGCAACCTTTACAGGCGACTGCCGGTACTCATCACAGGTCGCTGAAATCTTCAACATGTTGAAAATTCAGCGGCGACCAGAATGACTCTTTGGAGACCTCTCACAACCATAATTGCGACCCCAGGCAACAATGTCGCGGGTGACCTCTCAATGGTCGTGAGAGATGGCCAAGAGTCTTTCTGGTCGCCGCTGAATTTTCAACGTGTTGAAGATTTCGGCAACATATCACGGGTGCCGGCAGTCGCAGGTAAAGTTCGCGAATGTGGGACGGGCCCTTTAACCCGGGCCGATGATCGCCAGGGAGGGGTGGGCAGGGCTCCCTCCATTTCCCCAACACTACGGTGACTATCCAACCACTGCTCTGACGGTCATGCAGACTGCTTCTACAAGGCTGTGAGCAAAACACTAACTAAGTGTCAGAGAGTTATAGAGCCATTCAGCATAGAAACAGCCCCTTCCTTCATCCCAACCTGCCCACACCGACCAACATGCCCCATCTAGGAAAAAAGGGACCTCAGTAGTTTCTTGCCTAGAGTAGGGGAATCGATGACCAGAGGACGTTGGTTCAAGGTGAAGGGTAAAAGATTTAATAAGAATCCGAGGGGTAACCTTTTCACACCAAGGATGGTGGGTGTATGGAACAAGCTGACAGAGGAGGTAGTTGAGGCTGGGACTATCCCATTGTTTAAGAAACAGTTGGACAGGTACATGGGACAGGACTGGATTGGAGGGTTATGGACCAAGCGCAGGCAAGTGGGACTTGTGTAGCTGGGACATTGTTGGCCGGTGTGGGTGAGTTGGGCCGAAGGGCCTGTTTCCACGCTGTATCACTCTATGACTCTAGTACCTGGTCAATGGGCATCAAGGAATGGTTAATGGAGTTCAATGTAGATTTAGTTTAGTTTAATTTATTATTAATGTCAAATGTACTGAGGTACAGTGAAGTTCTTTTTTGTTAGAGCCATTGAGTCATACAATGTGGAAACAGGCCCTTTGGCCCAACGCGTCCACACTGACCAACATGCCCCAGCTACAGGAGACCCAGCTGTCCGCATTTGGCCCATAACCCTCTAAACCTATCCTATCCATGTACCTGTCTAAATGTTTCTTAAATGTTGCGATAGACTATGCCTCAACTATTTCCTCTGGCAGCTCGTCCCATACACCTACCACCCTTTGTGTAAAAAAAGTTACTCCTCAGGTTTCCATTAAATCTTTCCCCCCTCACCTTAAACCATGTCCTCTGGTTCTCGATTCCCCTACTCTGGGCAAAAGGCACTGTAAATAAACCTCTATAACAAGGAGGTGAGGAGGGGTTTATTTAGTCAGAGGGTGGTGAATCTGTGGCAATGGATATTTTTAAGGCAGAGATAGATAGATTCTTGATTAGGAAAGGTGTCAGGTGTTATGGGGAGAAGGCAGGAGAATGGGGATGAGAGGGAACAATAGATTGGCTGATTGAATGTCAGAATAGACTTGATGGGTCGGATGGCCTAATTTTGCTCCTGTTAGTTTAGTTTAGTTTAGTTTAGTTTAGAGATACAGCGCGGAAACAGGCCCTTCGTCCCACCGGGTCAAAGTGTCAACTTCACTTCATGAGTTCATGTTAAACTCTAAACCAAGACTGCCTCTCTGGAAACACAGCAGAAAGGATTAAAACACAGAGTGTTGGAGGAACTGTTTGTCAGGCAGCACATCTGGGTAGGGAATGGACAAGAAGACTTTAGCTTAGTAAGTTTAGCCCAGTTTAGTTCATTGTCACGTGTACCGTGATACAGTGAAAAGGTTTGTATTGTGCGCTAACCAGTCAGCGAATGCCAACACATAATTACATTCAAACCATCCACGGTGTACAGGTACGAGAAATAGGGAATAACGTTTATTGCAGGGGTAAAGTTTAATAACTGATTAAACATAGTCCGAGAGCCTTTAATGAGGTAGATAGTAGTTCAGGACTGCTCTTCAGTTGTTGATAGGATGGCTCAGTTGCCTGATAATCGCTGGGAAGGAACTGCCCCTGAATTTGGTGGTGTGCGTTTTCACACTTCTGTACATCTTGCCCGATGGGAGAGGAGAGAAGAGGGAGTGACTGGGGTGAGTGGTCCTTGATTGTTCTGCATGGCCTTGCCAAGGCAGCTTGAAGTGTAGATGGAGTCAATGGAAGGGAGGTTGGATTGTGTGATGGTCTACCTTGCGACTACGATTCTCTGCAATTTCTTGCGATCTTGGATGGAGCTGGTCCTAAACCATGCTGGTTTGGATCTCGATAAAATGGTTTCTACGATGCATCCGCAGAAATTGGTGAGAGTAGTTAGGGATATGCTGAACTTCCTAAACCTTCGACGGAAGCAGAGGCGTTGGTGTGTTTTCTTGACAATTGCTTCGATATGGCTGGTTCAGGACAAGTTGCTGGCGATATACACTCCTTGGAACTTGAAGCTTTCAAACATCTCTACTTCGGCGCCGTCAATGCAAACTGGGGTATGGGAAGTCGATCACTATCGCCTTTGTCTTGCTGACGTTGAGGGAAAGGTTGTTGGCTTGACAGTCCATTCCCTCCTCAGATGCTGCCTGACCTGTTGAGTTCCTCCAGCACTTCGATAGACTCAGCCGGACAGGCAGCATCTCTGGAGAGAAGGAGTGGGTGATGTTTCGGGTTGAGACCCTTCCTCCAGCACTTGGTGATTTTCTCCAAACTTCATCGTCTGCAGCTCCTTGTACGTCTCAGAAAATCACTCATCTGATTTACACTGTAGGTGGAACAAAAGTGTCTTTTCATTGACACAGACCGCACTGTAAGTGGGTATTGAACTCCCCATTCATTGCAAACATTGAAACAGGACCTCTGCATATCAGCTACACACCAGCCAAGGCATTTGATGATTGATTTCACAGACAAGAGGGAAACGTATTGTTGGCAGACACAGCTTCCTCTTCCACCAGCTAATAAAATCTCAGTTCTCCAACCAGTTATGAAAACAGAATTAGCCACTTAATCAATCAATTCATTAGGAAACCCTCCGCAGAGTGCCATTGATCCAGGGCTTGCTGGCAGCACAGTCACCACCTGCCAGGATAAATCTCGGCTTAGACACAAAATGCTGTTGTAACTCAACAGGTCAGGCGGCATCTCGAGAGGAAAGGAATAGGTGAAGTGTTCGGGTCGGAACCCTTCTTCCGACTGAATGATGGACACGGCCAGAACAAATCTCTCGCCAGGGACAATTTACAGAAGCCAATTGACCCTCAACCCTGCGCGTCTGTGGGGAGTGGGAGGAAACAAGAGCACCCGGGGAAACCCATGCGGTCACGGGGAGAACGAACGTGCAAACTCCATACAGACAATGCCCGTAGACATGTTCAAATCCGGGTCTCTGGCGTAGATAGGCAGCAACTCTACTACAGTGCCACTTTCCCGCCCACAAATATCGCACCTCTTTTCTCCTTGAATGAATGAATGAATGAATGAATGAATGAATAAATGAATGAATGAATGAATGAATGAATGGATGAATGGATGGATGAATAGAAACATAGAAACATAGAAAATAGGTGCAGGAGTAGGCCATTCGGCCCTTCGAGCTTGCACCGCCATTCAATATGATCATGGCTGATCATCCAACTCAGTATCCTGTACCTGCCTTCTCTCCATACCCCCTGATCCCTTTAGCCACAAGGGCCACATCTAACTCCCCCTTAAATACAGCCAATAAACTGGCCTCAACTACCTTCTGTGGCAGAAAATTCCTGAGATTCACCACTCTGTGTGAAAAATGTCTTTCTCATCTCGGTCCTAAAGGATTTCCCCCTTACCCTTAAACTGATCATCTGTTGCTGGCCCTGATTTGTTCTGGCCTTTAAGTCATAGAGTCTTAAAGGCTGGAGTTTTTACGGACATTTTCAACTTCTCACTTCTGAGGTCTGAGGTTCCCACCTGCTTTAAAAGGGCATCAATAATACCGGTGCCCAAGAAGAGCAAGGTGACGTGCCACAATGACTATCGACCAGTGACACTAACATCTGTGGTGATGAAGTGCTTTGAGAGGTTAATTATGGCGCAAATCAACTCCTACCTCGACAAGAACCTGGACCCACTGCAGTTCGCTTACCGCCACAACAGATCAACGGTGGATGCGATCTCACTGGCTCTCCTCTCCGCTCTGGACCACATGGACAACAAAAACTCATATGTCAGGCTGTTATTCATTGACTACAGCTCGGCATTTAATCCCCTCCAAGCTGGTTACCAAGCTCTCAGATATGGGTCTCTGCGCATCCCTCTTCCTCATTCACAGACCACAGTCTGTCCGTATTGGTGGAAATGTGTCAGCCTTGATAACAATCAGCACGGGAGCCCCTGCTTTACTCACTCTATACTCATGACTGCGTAGCCGGAAATAGTGCGAACTCCATCATCAAGTTCGCCGACGACACCACTGTTGTGGGACGAGTCAGAGTATAGAAGTGAGATCAACCGATCGACCAAACGGTGCCAACACAATAACCTGGCTCTCAACACCAGCAAAACCAAGGAACTGATTGTGGACTTTGGAAGGGGTAGGATAGGGACCCACAGTCCCGTTTGTATCCACGGGACGATGGTGGCAAGGGTCAAGAACTTTAAATTCCTGGGCGTGCACATTTCTGAAGATCTTTCTTGGTCCCAGCACACTGATGCAATCATAAAGAAGGCACATCAGCGCCTCTACTTCCTGAGAAGATTACGGAGAGTTGGTTTGTCAAAGAGGACTCGCTCGAACTTCTACAGGTGCACAGTAAAGAGCATGCTGACTGGTTGCATCGTGGCTTGGTTCGGCAACCTGAGGGTGTAGGAGCGGAAAAGAATGCAGAAAGTTGTGACCACTGCCCAGTCCATCATCGGCTCTGACCTCCCCACCATCGAAGGGATCTATCGCAGTCGCTGCCTCAAAAAGGCAGCCAACATCACCAAGGACCCTCACCATCCTGGCCACACACTCATCTCTCGGCTACCATCGGGCAGAAGGTACCGGAGCCTGAAATCTGTTACATCCAGGTTCAGGAATAGCTACTTCCCCACAGCCATCAGGCTATTAAATTCGCCAACAAACAGACTCTGAACTGTAACAGCCTATTGCACTTGATCTGCTTATTTATGTATATATTGAACTGAACTGTTCTGTATTTTTGTTTACAATATTCTGTTGTGCTGCAGCAAGCAAGAATTTTGTTGTCCTATCTGGGACATATGACAATAAACTCTCATGACTTGGCTTGGCTTGTCTTGATGGGTAAGTTGGGTCGAAAGGGCTGTTTCTATCTATATGACTATGACTCATGTGTAGGAAGGAACTGCAGATGCTGTTTCAAACCGAAGACACAAAAATCTGGAGTAACTCAGTGGGACAGGCAGCATCTCTGGATAGAAGCAATGGTGACGTTTTGGGTTGAGACCCTTCTCCAGACTGAGTCAGGGGAGAGGGAGATAGTGGTGGGATCCCGTTGGAGATGTCGAAGATGTTGGAGGATTATGTTCTGTATGGAACGAATGATTGAGTTCATAGATGAAGCCCTCACCAGGGTCTCCGCGATATCCTGCAGCTCCGCTCTTGCTCCCCCTCCCCCCAGTCGCAACAGGGACAGAGTCCCCCTAGTCCACGCCTTTCACCCTATCAGCCGTCGCATACAGCACATAATCCTTTGACATTTTCGCCACCTCCAATGGGATCCCGCCACTAGCCACATCATCCCATCCCCACCCTTCTCCGCAGAGACCATTCCCTCCGCAATTCCCTGGTTAACTCATCCCTTCCCACTCAAACTACCCTCAATTCCAGGAAATTGACAGTGTATCTTTGCTATGCACATTGCTATATTGGGCAGCACGGATGCGCAGCGCCAGAGACCCGGGTTCGATCCTGACTACGGGTGCTGCCTGTACTGTGCTAGTACATTCTCCCCGTGACCTGCGTGGGTTTTTTCCGGGGTGCTCCGGTTTCCTCTGACACTCCAAAAATGTATAGGTTTGTTGATTAATTTGTAAATTGTAAATTGTCCCTCGTGTGTAGGATTGTGCTAGTGTATGGGGGTCGCTGGTCGGCACGGACTAGGTGGGCCGAAGGGCCTGTTTCCACTCTTTATCTCTAAACTAAACTAAACTATATATTTTTTAAGGTACACAAAAATGCTGGAGAAACTCAGCGGGTGCAGCAGCATCTATGGAGTGAAGGAAATAGGCAACATTTCGGGCCGAAACCCTTCTTCAGACTTTCATCTATTTGTTGGCAATAACAACATTTTTGTACAACACAAATAGCCCTCGATAGGCACAAAATGCTGGAGTAACTCAGCGGGACAGGCAGCATCTCTGGAGAGTAGGAATGGGTGACATTTTGGGTGGAGACCCTTCTTCAGACTGCGAGTCAGGGGAGAGGGAAACGGGATACATGGACGGTGATGTAGAGAGATATAGAATAAATGAACGAAAGATGTGCGATGATGAAGGAAACATGTACGATGACAAAGGATAAAGGCCATTGTTAGCTGCTTGCTAGGTGAGACCAAGAAGCTGGTGTGACTAGGGTGGGAGAGAGAGGGGGAATGCCGGGGTTATGGAAGTTAGAGAGATCAATATTCATACCACTGGGCTGGAAGTGCTGAAAATATGAGGTGCTGTTCATCCAATTTGCATTTAGCCTCACTCTGACAATGGAGGAGGCCCAGGACAGAAAGGTCAGTGTGGGAATTTTGTGTCCGTCTTCGGTTTAAACCAGCATCTGCAGTTCCTTCCTACCAAATACCCCTTGAACTGATTGGCCTTTTTAGAGGACAGTTAAGAGTCAACCATGTTGGTAATTAAGGACATTAGTGAAATAAACGGGCTGTTAAAACATTCCAGTTATTTCATTGCCACCATTATCTGAAATTGCTTCATATTTATTACCTCAGTTCACATTACACAGCTCTATAATGAGATTTCAACTTGGGATCAATAACCTGGAGTACTGGATACGAAACCAGTTTCTAACACACCGTGCCACACAGCTTTATTTTACACTCACGGTGGCGCAGAGGTAGAGTTGCTGCCTTACAGCGCTAGCAGCGCCGGAGTCTCGGGTTCGATCCCGACTCCGGGCGCTGTCTGTACGGAGTTTGTATGTTCTCCCCGTGACCTGCGTGGGTTTTCTCCGAGATCTCCGATTTCCTCCTCACACACGGCCGAACGCACTATGAGAACTTCACTCGCCCCCCTGCAGGAACTATACATCAGGAGGTGCAACTCCAGAGCCAACAAAATCATGGGAGACCCCTTCCACCCCTGCAAAGGACTGTTCCAGTTGCTACGGTCAGGCAAACGCCTCCATTGCCATGCGGTAAAAACATAGAAACATAGAAACATAGAAATTAGGTGCAGGAGTAGGCCATTCGGCCCTTCGAGCCTGCACCGCCATTCAATATGATCATGGCTGATCATCCAACTCAGTATCCCGTACCTGCCTTCTCTCCATACCCTCTGATCCCCTTAGCCACAAGGGCCACATCTAACTCCCTCTTAAATATAGCCAATGAACTGGCCTCGACTACCCTCTGTGGCAGGGTGTTCCAGAGATTCACCACTCTCTGTGTGAAAAAAGTTCTTCTCATCTCGGTTTTAAAGGATTTCCCCCTTATCCTTAAGCTGTGACCCCTTGTCCTGGACTTCCCCAACATCGGGAGCAATCTTCCTGCATCTAGCCTGTCCAACCCCTTAAGAATTTTGTAAGTTTCTATAAGATCCCCTCTCAATCTCCTAAATTCTAGAGAGTATAAACCAAGTCTATCCAGTCTTTCTTCATAAGACAGTCCTGACATCCCAGGAATCAGTCTGGTGAACCTTCTCTGCACTCCCTCTATGGCAATAATGTCCTTCCTCAGATTTGGAGACCAAAACTGTACGCAATACTCCAGGTGTGGTCTCACCAAGACCCTGTACAACTGAACAGAGAGGTTGAGAAGGAGTTTCTTCCCAGAGGCCATTAGGACTGTAAACTCCTATCTCACCAGGGACTAACTTTACTGTACCACTCTACTGCTTTATTTTAAATTGCTGTTTTTTTCCCTTTTTCCTTCCGCCCACAATATTTAATATGTAAAAGAATATGTGATTCTGTTCCATTCTGTTTGTAGTTTGTTTGGTTGTTTGTCTGTTTGTCTTTTTGCACAAAGTCCGCAAGCATTGCCACGTTTCATTTCACTGCACATCTCGTATGTGTATGTGACGAATAAACTTGACTTGACTTGACACTCCAAAGACGTACAGGTTTGTAGGTTAATTGGCTTGGTAACTGTAAAAATTGCCCCTAGTGGGTGTCGGATAGTGTTAATGTGTGGGGATCGCTGGTCAGTGCGGACCCGGTGGACCAAAGGGCTTGTTTCTGCGCTGTTCTCTAAACTAAACTAATAGGAGTAAAATTAGGCCATTCGGACCATCAAGTATACTCTGCCATTCAATTATAGCTGATCGATCTCTCCCTCCTAACCCCATTCTCCTGCCTTCTCATAACCCCTGACACCCGTATTAATCAAAAATCTATCTACAGTGTCTCTGCCTTAAATATATCCACTGACGTGGCCTCCACAGCCTTCTGTGGCAAAGAATTCCACAGATTCACCACCCTCTGACTACTGAAATGTGCCCCATCTCCTTCCTAAAGGAACGTCCTGTAATTCTGAGGGGACATTCATGGGACACTCAGGGGCCATAAAGGGCCTGTCCGACTTGGTGATTTTTTTCAGCGACCGCCGGCGTCATTGACTGATGTATCAGGGTCGCCGAAAGATTTGGAACATTTCAAAATCCAGCGGCAACAAAAAAAATGTTGTGACACTTGAGGAAACACCGCGCGTCAATACGTTGTCACGCCACGTCACGGCGCATCACTCCCTGACTTTTTCAATGACCTGATACCTCAGTCAATGATGCCGACAGTCGCCAAAAATATCAGCAAGTGCGGCAGGCCCTTTAAACGTCTTTGATTCACCACTTTTTTTTTTTAATTTATTTTTTTTAATCAAAAATATTTATTCAAATATTAAAATAGTATTGACACTACAATAAAACAAAACACCACCATACTACAAGACGAACAAATATGCTCAGCAACTGCTAAACAATTATATTGCAATCCTTGTCAAGGATACATTCAACCCCCCTCAGTGCCCAGCAGTCCCGGAACTCCCTCAGGGTGCCCGTAGACAGGGCGTATTCCCTTTCCATCCGCACCCGGGCACGGACGTATCCCCGGAAAAGGGGCAGGCAGCTGGCTCGGGTAGAGCCCTCCACCTTTGATTCACCACCTTGGCCAGCGGAGGAGCAGACTGAAGAAGGATCCCAACCTGAAACGTCAACCTGTCCATTCCCCCCCCGAATACTGCCTGACCCATTGCGTTCCCTCGGCTGTCCAGCACTAAGGCAGCACACTACAGTTCAGTATAGTTTATTGTCACGTGTACCGAGGTACAGTGGAAAGCTTTCGTTGCATGCTACCCAGCCAGTGGAAAGACAATACATGATTACAATCGAGCCAGCACATGCGCAGAGGCAGAATTGCTGCCTTACATCGCCGGTGACCTGACTACAGTGTCGGTGTGATCACTGGTCGGCTTGAACCGAGGGACCTGTTTCCACAATGTATCTCTAAACTAAACTAAACGACACAAAAGTGAGGTAGACAAAGGTGCTGGAGAAACTCAGCGGGTGAGGCAGCATCTAAGGAGCGAAGGAAATAGGCAAAGTTTTGGGTCGAAACCCTACATCAGACAAAAGTACACAAAAGTAAACTTTCTATTTTGCGCAAGTTGAAGTTCCCTGTGTCTCCAAAGATAGATTTACCAGGCAATGGTATACCTACCATATACCTATCACCCTCTGTGTGAAAAAGTTTCCCTTCAGGTTTTTATTAAATCTCTGTCTTTGCACCTTAAATCTGTGGTCTCTAGCTTTGATTCCCCAACGCTGCATTCATCCTATCTATGCCCCTCATGATTTAATACATGTCTGTGAGATCAGTCTCCTAGGCTCTAAGAAAAGGTCTTAACCTGCTCAACTTCACCCGAAAACACAGGCCGTCGAACCATGGCAACATACATAACATCTTCCCTTTGGCACAGTGACCAAACCAGTACGCAATACTCCAAGTGTGCCATTACCACCATCTTGTATAAGCATAACACAACATCCCCAAACTCAATATTCACTCTAGAAGCATTCTTTACCACCCTGTCCGCTTAGAACACTACTTTCAGGGAACTATGTGGCGTACTCCTTGGTCTTTCTGTTTAACCCCACGCCAAAGGGCTCTCCTGTTTCACTGTGAAATTCTGACCCTAATCTGACTTTGCATGATCTAACATTTTGCACTAAACTTGCTATTCCTCTGCCCTCGTACCTATTGATCAAGATTCTGGTGTAATTCTTGATAACCTTCTTCACTGTCCACAATGCCACTTATTGTAGCGTTGTATGCTCGTTCCTTGATAGTAGCATCGCTGTTAGAGAGGGCGGTCAAAAAGGCTTTTGACACATTGGTCTTCATCAGTTAGACTATTGATTATAGAAGTTGGGGAGGTCATGCTGCAGTTGTGTAATACATTGGTGAGGCTACATTGATGAGGTCAACATCTACAGGTGCACAGTAGAGAGCATGCTGACTGGTTGCATCGTGCCCTGGTTCGGCAACTTGAACGTCCAGGAGCGGAAAAGACTACAAAAAGTTGTGAACACTGCCCAGTCCATCACTGGCTCTGACCTCCCCACCATCGAAGGGATCTATCGTAGTCGCTGTCCCAAAAAGGCAGCCAAAATCATCAAAGACCCACACCATCCTGGCCACACACTCATTTCACCATTGCCACCGGGAAGAAGGTACAGGAGCCTGAAAACTGTAGCGTCCATGTTCAGGAACAGCTTCTTCCCTACAGCCAATGTGTCAAAAGCCTTTTTGACCGCCCTCTGTAATGGTGATGCCACTTCCAAGGAATGAACAGATAACGCTACAAACATGACAACAAATAAACTCTGAACTATAACAGACAATTATTATTATTATTATTGCACTATATCTGTTTATTTATTATGTGTGCATGTATACATACACACACTGAACTTTTTTTCTCCCGTTGTGCACTATGTTTACATATTCTGTTGTGCTGCAGCAACTAAGAATTTTAAGGGACATATGACAAAAAGACTCTCTTGACTCTTGAGCATTGTGTTCAGTTTTGGTCACCATGTCATAGGAAAAATGTTGTCAAGCTGGAAAGGGTGCAGAGAAGATTTATGAGGACGTTGTCAGGACTCGAGGACCTTGGCAATAGGGAGAGGTTGAGAAAACTGGGACTCTATTCCTTGGAGAGCAGGAGGATGAAGGGTGATCTTATAGAGGTGTATAAAATCATGAGAGGAATAGATCGGGTAGATGCACAGAGTCTCTTGCCCAGAGTAGGTGAATCGAGGACCAGAGGGCATAGGTTTAAGGTGAATTGGAAAAGATTTAAAAGGAACCTGAGGGACACCTTTTTCACACAAAGGGTGGTGGATGTATGGAACGAATTGCCGAAGGAGATAGTTGAGGTCGGTACTATCGCAACATTTAGACAGGTACATGGGTAGGACAGGTGTACATGGGGCGAGGGGGGAGGAGCCATCTTGGGGAACGGCTGCTAACCAGCAGCCGTCCGTTTAATTCATTTTTTTTTCAGTTTTTAGTTAGTTTTGTTCGTCGTTTTTTCGGAGAAATGGACTTCTTAATGTGGGGGGAAGGAGGTAATCTTACTTCTAGGTCCCTACCTGGTCGGTGAGGCAGCTTTTTCTCTGGGCTGCCCGTCGACCCGTCCTCGTGGCCCTACCAGTGGGTTTGGAGCGCCGTTTCCTGGCGGGGACCGCCCAGCACCTCGACTTCGGTGGCGGCACAGCGCTGGAGCGCTATCGTGGAGCGGAGCGGGCGATGCCTTGCCTGGGTCGCCGCGCTGGATCGACGCGCTGGAGCTCCGGTGAGCTGTGACCGCCGAGAGCAACACCTCCGGGCTGCGGGTCTGCGGAGCGGAGCGGGCGGCGCCGACATTAACATCGGGAGCCTGGGAGCTCCAACTCGGTGCGTCCTTTTCGGCTTCGGAAGCCGACAATCCCCTGCTAGGAAGCGGCCGTTCCAGGTGGCCCAGCCACTGTGAGGACTCTCCCAACGCCAGGGCAAGACCACCCGGCTAGAATGGCCAGGAACATCGGGCCTCCGTTGAGGCAACAGCGGTGGCCTTAATAGGCCTGACTTTTGGGAGAACTGGGGTTGGGGACTGGACTTTTGTGCCTTCCCCCAAAGTGGTAACCACTGTGGGGGGATGATTTTTCTGTGTGTAAGGTACTTTGTTAGTCTGTGTCCAAGATGGCTGTTGGAAGGGAGAGTGGACGCTGGCGCGCTTTAGCTGCCGCTGCTCTCTCTTCACATTGTGTTCTTTTTGATTTTTTGATTTTGTGTCTTTGGAACGATTTCTATCTTTAATTTGTGTATTGATGATGTCCTTATTATTTATTTTTCTCCGACTATATGTTTTTTTTTCTCTTCTGTTTAATCTTTGTAAGGTGACCTTGAGATTTGAAAGGCGCCCGAAAATAAAATTTATTATTATTATTATTACATGGTCCAAATGCAGGCATGTGGGACTAGTGTAGATGGGACATGTTGGCTGGTGTGGGCAAATTGGGCTGAAGGGCCAGTATTCCGCACCGTATCACCCTAACACTCTAACAAAAAGGCTTTTCATTGTACCTCAGTAGACATGAGAATAATAATAAACGAAACTCAGTGGATACATTTAAGGCAGAGATTGATATATTCTTAATTAGTACGGGTGTCAGGGGTTATGGGAAGAAGGCAGGAGAATGGGGTTAGGAGGGAGAGATAGATCAGCCATGATTGAATGGTGGAGTAGACTTGATGGGCCGAATGGTGTAATTCTTCTCCTATCACATGACTTTATGACCTCCTATATCTGACCATTCCTTGAGTTCAGTTTAGTTTAGTTTAGAGATACAGCGCGGAAACAGGCCCTTCAGCCCATCGAGTCCATGCCGTCCAGCGATCCCCGCGTATTAACACAATCCTACACACTGGGGACAAGTTACAATTTTACCTAAGCCAATTTGCCTACAAACCTCGACAACTTTGGAGTATAGGAGGAAACCGGAGCTCCCGGAGAAAACCCACACGGGTCACGGGGAGAACGTATAAACTCCATACAGAGAGCACCCGTAGTCATGATAGATCCCGGGTCTCTGGCGCTGTCAGGCAGCAACTCTACCGCTGCGCCACTGTGCTGCCCTTATTCAGTTGTACCCAGGTTCCTTTATTCCACACTTGGTCAAGTGCTGCTTTGACTTCAAGGGCAATCGACCTTTAGAGTGCAACACGTCCATGCTTACAGGATAAGAGAGAAAGAGAAAGCTGGCCAGAAAGAAATGAATGTCGGGTCATTAGAGTTACAGCTAACCAATTTCAAATTCCTGTAATGACGTCTTTCTCCGGAGCACAGGCTAAGCCATGCACTACTCAAGCAGTCTAGACTCATTAACTAACGGCACTCGACTGTGACATTAGAACCACGCTGCTCTGCGATTTTACAGTCTCAGAGCACATCAGGGTTATTTTACAGAGATATTCCTGATATAAGGACTTGTCAGAAGCTGAAATATTAAGGTCACTGTTGCCTTAGCCCACTGCATGAAGCGGGCCCGATCACGAATTGTGTAGCGCAGAGAACAAGCTTCCGAATATCTCAAGAGGGGTTTCAGCCAACTCTGATGAACTCAGAAGCAAGCGGTGGCCGGCATGGTGGCGCAGCGGTAGAGTTGCTGCCTTACAGCGGTTGCAGCGCCGGAGACTCGGGTTCGAACCCGACTACGGGTGCTCTCTGTACGTTCTCCCCTGCGTGGGTTTTCTCCGAGATCTTCGGTTTCCTCCCACATTCCAAAGATGTGCAGGTATGTAGGTTAATTGGCTTGGTGTTTGTGTAAATTGTCCCTAGTGTGTGTAGGATAGTGCTAGTGTGGAGATCGCTGGGCAACACGGACCCGGTGGGCCGAAGGGCTTAAATCACTTAAAATTCCTGACAGTAGAAGAAAGTAATGAGTAGAGGAAATTATATCCCATGAGTTCATAAGTGATAGGAGTAGATTTAGGCCATTCGGCCCATCAGGTCAACGCCGCCATTCAATCACGGCTGATCTATCTCTCCCTCTCAACCCCATTCTCTAACCTCCTCCCCACATCCCATGACTCCAGACTTGGCCTCCACCGCCCTCTGTGACAAGGGATCCCACAGATTCACCACCCTCTGACTAAAGAAATTCCTCCTCATCCCCTTCCTAAAGGAACGTCCTTCAATTCTGAGGCTGTGCCCTCTGGTCCTAGACTCTCCCACTAGTGGAAACGTCCTCCCCACATCCACTCTACCCATCCCAGTGCTTTCCACGGCCAATGGAGAACTCACTGCGATTCCGTCCCTGTCGTAATCTAGGAATTGCCAAACAACAGTGACGTAAATAGCTTGATCATTTAGTTTTAAGAGATTGTCTGAGTGATAAGTGTAGGTCAGAGAACCGGGAGACCTCTGGTGCCCTTTAGCTCAACATTGTGCCGTTGTCTGTGTCCATAAGCAAGACCAAATAAGGGGGGTCCAGGTTAACGTCCCATAGGAGAGGCCGTGCCTCTGACCGTGCCGCCGACATCAAAGAGGGTCCTGGAGTGGGGGGAGGGGGGAGCACAGAGAACAGAGGGACATCATGGTTAGAGAACAGAGTCATGGGTTATGGGGAGAAGGTTAGAGTCCAGAACAAGTGGTCACAGTTTAAGGATAAAGGGGAAATCTTTTAGGACCGAGATGAGAAAAACATTTTTCACACAGAGAGTGGTGAATCTGTGGAATTCTCTGCCACAGAACGTAGTTGAGGCCAGTTCATTGGCTATATTTAAGAGGGAGTTAGATGTGGCCCTTGTGGCTAAAGGGATTAGGGGGTATGGAGTGAAAGCAGGTACAGGATACTGTGTTGGATGATCAGCCATGATCATATTGAATGGCGGTGCAGGCTCGAATGGCCTACTCCTGCACCTATTGTCTATGTTTTTATGTTTCTATGTATCATCAAGGCAACAAAGGGGGACCCAGCATGGGGGGCCCGCTGAAATAACAAAGAGGGACTTATGATCTTATGATCTTATGGAGACTACTTTGTAACTTTGTCAGCACACTATACGTGGTGACTCTTTGCATACCTTGTGTATATCGTGTGTGGGGCGGCACGGTGGTGCAACAGTAGAGTTGCTACCTTGCAGCGCCAGAGACCCAGGTTCGATCCCGACTACGGGTGCTGTCTGTACGGAGTTTGTACATTCTCCCCGTGACCTGCTTGGGTTTTGTCCGAGATTTTCGGTTTCCTCCCACACCCCAAAGACGTACAGGCTTGTAGGTTAATTGGCTTGGTAAATGTAAAACTTGTCCCTCGCGCGTGTAGGATAGTGTTATTGTGCCGGGATCGCTGGTTGACGCAGACCCGGTGGGCCGACGGGCCTGTTTCCAGGCTGTATCTCGAAACTAAACTAAACTAAAAACAACGAAATTCACTTTGACACGTACATGTGAACACAAAGTATCGATCAATCTATCTCTGGTAGACCTGCTGCCTCACAGCTGCGGGTACCAGAGTTCGATCCTGACCTCGGGTGCTGAGTATGAAGTTTGCATGGCCTAATTCTGTTCTTACAATTTATGAACTTGAACTCATTCTGTGTGGAGTTTGCACGCTCTAACTGTGACCGCGTGGGTTTGCTCCAGGCGCTCTGGTTTCCTCCCGCATCCCATAGATGTGTGTGTTTGTGGATTAATTGGCCTCCATACTAATGTGCAGGGAGTGGATGAGAATATAGACAATAGGTGCAGGAGTAGGCCATTCGGCTCTTCGAGTCAGCACTGCCGTTCAATATGACCAAGGCTGATCATGCAAAATAGTAAGATTAAACGAGAACTTACCAGTTCGAAGTTTGATCTGTATTTTATGAGCAGTTACGATGAGGGATTACGTGAAGAACCCGTCCAGCACGCATGCGCGACATACTTCAAAGCAGCGGTGTGGAATCACAGAAAAACACAATAATTGAAATAAACATAGTAAAGATAAGGAGAACTTAAATATCAGTTGATCTCTAAAATTGAGGGTGGGAGCGGAGGGCACGTAATCCCTCATCGTAACTCCTCATAAAATACAGATCAAACTTCGAACTGGTAAGTTCTCGTTTAATCTTACTATTTTACTTCGGAGTCACGTGAGTGACTACATGAAGATTTTAAAGCTCTGAGATTTCAAACCGTGTAACAGTCCATACTTCACTCGCTGCCGGTCATCCAAGGGAGGAAGTATGTTATCGTAATCAAACCTGAATCTGTTTGAAAAACAACAATGGTATTATTTGAAAATTATAACAAAGAAATTAATGCTCCCCCGGGCTAAATTATATATATTTTCTGCAGTGTCTAAAATTCTGCAAGTGAAAACAGGTTTTAATGGCTTGTTGTAGAATGTTTGAAAGTTCTTCCCATGGACCACCCCGCTGTTACCAGGTTAGATCCAGTGGCACATCCATACTATTAGCCGCCGATGTGGATGCTGCTCTGGTGGAGTGAGATGTGTAAATATCGGTATCCACTCCAGCAGCTCCTAATACCTGTTTGAGCCATCTAGTGATGGTTTGACTCGGTACCCTAACCCAGTGGCTTTTTTGTGGCTGACTCATTTTGTCTCCCTTGGGAATTTTTGGTTGTGTTGATATATTGTAGAAGGTGAGTCATGGCATATAACGGTGGTCAGGTGGGTACGCCCGGAATTCCATAATGAGTCCTGAAGTTCCTGGTCTGCTCTGTTTACTAGCTCCTGAATGGTGAATGTTATTTGGTCTGATGTTATGACGATATTGTCCAGTCTGAGTAGTTAAAAAGACTGGACCCTTATGCTGAGACTAAGCCATCAGTATGGCCGTATACAAGATAGCTGTTTTCAGAGTAAGGAATCTGGCTGGTGGCCATCCCTTAGGTATGTCAGGTCAACGCTGACATCCCAGACCTTGGTATATCTAGGTCTTGGGATTTTGAATAGAAGGTACCTCCCATTAATTTGACCACCAGTGGACGAGACCTATGGCCTGTTTCCCTTGGTGCATGTCTTAGATAAGCTGACAGTGCACTTCTAGCACATTTGATAGTGCTATAGTTCAGACCTTCATCGTGGCGAAGGCTGGCCAGGAACTCCAATACATAGGTATGATGGTTGATTAGTAGGTTGTCTCTGTTCTTGAGCAGTATGTTTCCCATTGTCTTATACTGGAGAGATATTGTTTCTTCGTGGAGTCGGTGAGATGCTGTCATCGTGTTCATAGTCCTATTTGACAATCCCAGGTCCATCGAAAGGTCTTTTTTGGAATCTGCAACCCAGTAGGCTTATCCTGTCATGGCATGGGTGACTTACGCCTGATACTGGGTGGATCAGTAGATCTGGTCCTTGGGGAATGGTCATGGGTTTCAATGACCTCAAGGATTACTGGGAACCATGGCTGTGTAGGCCAGTCGGGTACTACCAAAAAGTCCGAAGCAAAATTCATCTGTATTTTGCGTAGTACCTGACTGATGAGGTAGAAAAGGAGAGAAACATAGAGATTAGATCCCCCCCCCTCAGTTCAGCGAGAATGTATCCATTGCCGCTGCCTCAAGGTCTGGTTCCCATGCGACATACATCGGTACGTGGTGATTCAATCGGAATACAAAGAAATCGATATCTGGTGTTTCATATTGCTTTGTAATTTCAGGAAATACTTTGGTTTAACATGTCTGCCCCAGTATTTAGCTCACCTGGTAGGTAAGTTGCTGATGGCCAAATATGTTTGACGACACACCATTACTAGATTGTGTTGATCAAATTGTCACATGATATCGATTTTATTCTGCCCATGTGGTTTAGTATATGCCACCACCGTGATATTCTCAATTTATAAACGAACATGCAAATGGTGCATTATTGAACAATATGCTTTTAACCCATAGAACGTACCCAAACATTTCCAACTAGGTTTTATGTCCAGTGTCTGTAGTGATGATGACTCCAGATTAGTCCATTACCACCTGTGTCTGGTATGGGTCATTTTGTTTAAACACTAGCACCTTAGCTCTAATGGAAAGGTCCAAGTTAAGTAGCTGGTATGCTGCTACTAATTCCCCAATTACTCTTGCCACTTTGTCGAATTGTTGGTTGATTGTGAACCATTAGTTTGTTACAGGTCTGTGCCAATTATGCTGATTCTCCTTTTGGCAACGTTATAAACAAGTGGACTGAGTTAATTGAATACCAGATAGTCCATAGTTGTGGATGGTGTCAACGTAGATTTATCTGGATTGTATAACAGAGCCCAGGCTAAATAAGTTTTTAGTAGCTAATGCTGCTGATTTAGCTAAATCCATGGTTTTGTCTGTTGTTAAATATCATCGAGATATGCCATGACAATATGTTTCCTTAATAGTGTCAGGGCTGGTTTGGATATCTTGGAAAACAGTTTTGGCTCATATTTAGCACATTAGTCAGTAATTTATGCTGCCATAGTTACCCCATCCAGGTAAATTTTAGGTATCTCCGATGAACTTTAGGAATGGGTACTGAATAGTATGCATCTTTTAAGTCGATGCCTACCATAAAGTATCCTTAGGAAATCCATGTTTGGCAGTTACAATGTTTTCCATTAAAATGTGTATACCTGGTGAAAATATTCAAGTGGTTAAGTCAATGATGGTGCGACATTCACCATCTTTTTGGGTATTTTGGTAAATTTAATACGGTTCCAAAGGTTCATATTTAGACTTCTTTATGACCCCTTTGTATGTCTTATCCAGTTCAGCTTGTCCCTCATGTTTCCTTTTTAGTGAGAGGGTAAAACCCCTTTGGGGTGCATGCTGAACTGGTGGCAAGTTTTCTTAAATTCAATTTTTATCCTTGAATAATTTTGGTATAACTACCAAGTGTGATAGTTCTTCATGCTTCCAAAACCAGGTGTGGTTCTTCCCCCCCCCTTGTTAGCACAATCCCCTCACCTTTTATATGATGGTAGGAACCATACTCACCTACCTCCACTGTTGTTTAGTGGTGTGTTCATTTCTTCGGTTTCTGGTTCCTTGTCTGTCGGGGTGGTGTTGTTGGGGGGTGGCGCATTTTCCATGGGGCCCGCTCTGGGCCCTGTCGTGAAAGACTTGCGGGGAATGGCAAGCGGGCCCCGAGCTTTCACCAGTAACATGAAGTAGACACCTACTGGTGGATGCATGGAGGTACTGCTGTCTGGTTTTGTGTGGTTTGCTCATTCCAGGCCCTGCCCAAATGAGGCCGAATATCTTGGATACTTTGTCCAGTTTTTAGGCTTGATTTGGTAACTTCGCCAGATAGCAGGATCTGTGGTTCTGAGGTCGGCATTCTCACAGTCCTGTGAATTTTTTAGGTTGAGGGCAGGTTTTATGACTTTGTGATAAAGTCCGCCTCATGACTACCTGTCTTGGAGAGGTTTTAAAAAAAAAAAAACAGGTAGTAAGTTGGCCGACAGATTAGGCTGTAACGGTCATCTCGCTCGTGGTGTAGCCACGTAGAGGTATCTCACACCCAGCAGCTCTTCCTGGTCCTGTACCTCAAGCATAGTCCCGATGTTGTTCAGCCAGTGACCTCTCTTCTTGACCAGCCCAGTCCTGGTCGCCAACGATCCCCTCTGATGAGGGAGATGCGATGGCCAGTGCTGTTAGTGCACTGGAGCGGGAGTGTTTGTGCTCCCTTGGCGAGCTTGCCCCAGCTCCCGAGGCAAGTCTCGCTGGAATTTTACTCCATGACCTTTGTCTAAGGCTTGGAATCAGACACTTTCTCGCTCTGGGGCGGTAGTTTGAATTGCCGGCTCTCTGAACGAGCCGGCCTGTCCGTCTTCCATGTGTCTGTCTCCAGCCCGCTGCGACTGGTCGCCAACTTTGCTCAGGCGGCTGCCTCTGTCGTTGTTGCGGCGAGTCTCCTTGTCGGAGTATGCAGGGATTACCGGCCGGTCTGTATCTTGATTTGCCTCCAGCCCGCTGCTGTTGGTCAGGCAGCGCTAGCGGACTGGGCTCGGCTCGGTACCCGTGACTGTGGACCGCAGCGTGTGCGGTCCAGGTGCCGCCTCTCGCCCCCTCCACTGACGGAACGCTCCTTCCCTGGTGTCGAACGGGGGCGGTTTTTCCTCTGTGCTACACAAAGAGGAACAAATTAGTGAATTCGAACCTGTGGGTAAGTACTTGCCTAACGGTCCGTTCTTTCAGCTTGTAGCGGGATCGCCCGTACTCCCGTTCGTCGCTGTTGCATCTGCGTGAACGCTCATGTCGCGCATGCGTGCTGGACGGGTTATTCACGTAGTCGCTCACGTGACTCCGAAGTAAAATCAATACCCTGTTCCTGCTTTCTCCCCATATCCCTTGATTCCGTTAGCCCTAAGAGCTCTGTCTAACTCTCTCTTGAAAACATCCAGTGAATTGGCCTCCACTGCCTTCTGTGGCAGAGAATACCGCAGATTCACAACTCTCTGGGTGAAATAGTTTTTCCTCATCTCAGTCCTAAATGGCCGACCCCTTATTCTTTCGTGAGATAACGTAGAACTAGTGTGAACGGGTGATGGATGATCAGCATGAACTCGGTCTGCTGTTTCCCTGCTTGACACCCAAGGACGTTTAGTTTAATTTAGAGATACAGCCTGGAAACAGGCCCTTTGACTCACTGATCACAGCTAAACTAAGCCCACACAAGCCCGTGCGGCACGGTGGCGCAGCGGTAGAGTTGCTGCCTGACAGCATTAGCAGCGCTGGAGACCCTGGTTCGATCCCGACTAGGGGCGCTCTCTGTACGGAGTTTGTACGTTCTCCCCGTGATCGCGTGGGTTTTCTCCGAGATTTCCGGTTTCCTCCCACACTCCAAAGGTGTGCGGGTCTGTAGGTTAATTGGCTTGGTGTATGTGTAAATTGTCCCTAGTGTGTGTAGGATAGTGTTCATGTCCGGGGGTCCTGATCGGCGCGGACTTGGTGGGCCGACGGGCCTGTTTCCGTGCTGTATGACTAAACTAAACTAAACTAAACTAAACTAAGCCACAGGAGCACCAGTTATTTTGTTGCAGAGCTGCTGGTGTGAGACAATGGAACAATGGAACAATCAATATACAATTTGATCTGATGGAGAGGAATAATTGACTTTTCTCACAAACAAATTGAGTCCAATTTCCAACCAGTCTCAGTTTGGAAAGGCAGACACAAAGTGCTGGAGTAACTCAGCACATCAGGCAGCATATCTGGAGAAAAAAGGATAGGTGATGATTCGGGTCGGGACCCTTCTTCAGTGTTGCTGTCACAGTACCTGCCCTTTAAGTGACACAGCGGTAGAGCTGCTGACTCACAGTGCCAGAGACCTATGTTCGATCCTGACTACTGGTGCTGCCTGTGCGGAGTTTGCACGATTCCCCACGTGACCGCGGTGGTCTTCTCCGGGTACTCCGATTCCCTCCCACTTTCCAAAGACTTATAGATACATAGATACATAGAAAATAGGTGCAGGAGTAGGCCATTCGGTCCTTTGAGCCTGCACCGCCATTCAATATGATCATGGCTGATCGTCCAACTCAGTATCCCGTACCTGCCTTCTCTCCATACCCTCTGATCCCCTTAGCCACAAGGGCCACATCTAACTCCCTCTTAAATATAGCCAATGAACTGGCCTCAACTACCCTCTGTGGCAGTGAGTTCCAGAGATTCACCACTCTCTGTGTTACTCTATGCTTTGCTTTGAGCTATTTTCACCCTCAGACTCAAAGTCAGAATAGACTTGTGGGTTTGTACGTTAATTGGCCTCTATAAATTGCCTCAAGTGTGTAGGATGGAGCGAGTGAGCAGGTGATCGTTGGTCGGCGTGGACTCAATGGGCCGAAGGGCCTGTTTCCACGACTTTGGGATTGTGGGAGGAAACCGGAGCACCCGGAGGAAACCTATGCGGTGACAGGGAGAAGGTACAAACTCCGTACAGACTGCAGGATCGAGGCGGGTCTCTGACACTGTGCGGCAGCCGATTGACATGAGATCAAAAGGTAGGCTTTCAGTATCATTCGCGGAGAAAAGACTTTAGTTTTAGTTTCAGCGGTACAGTGTGAAACTAGGCCCTTCGGCCCACAGAGTCCATGCCAACCTGCAATCACCTGTACACTAGTTCTATCCTGTACACCAGGGTCAATTTACAGAAGCCAATTAATCTACAAGTCTGCTCCCCTTTGGAATATAGGTGGAGGGAGCAGGCGACTGTGGCGATCGCTGGACAAAGGGCCGGTAAGAAGGAACTAGCGGTCTTACTGAAGATAGATACAAAGTGGACTCTGGAGTAACTCAGCGGGTCAGGCAGCATCTCTGGAGAATAGGAAAAGGTGACGTTTCAGGTTGAGACCTTTCTTCAGACCCGCACCAACCTGAAACCTATTCCTTTTCTCCAGAGATGCTGCCCGACCCGCTGAATTTAGTTTAGCTTAATTTAGTTTAGAGATACAAGCCCTTCGGCCCATCGAGTCCACGCCGGCCAGCGATCCTCGCACATTGGCCTTCATCAGTCAGAGCATTGAGTATTGAGATAGGGAGGTCATGTTGCAGTTGTATAAGACGTTGGTGAGATCACATTTAGAATATTGTGTTCAGTTCTGGACACCATGTTGTAGGAAAGATGTTGTCAAGCTTGAAAGGGTTCAGAAAAGATTTACGAGGATGTTGCCAGGACTAGAGGGTGTGAGCTATAGGGAGAGGTTGAGTAGGCTGGGTCTCTATTCCATGGAGGGAAGATGAGGAGTGATCTTATAGAGGTGTATAAAATCATGAGAGAAATAGATTGGGTAGATGCACAGAGTCTCTTGCCCAGAGTAGGGGAATCGAGGACCAGAGGACATAGGTTCAAGGTGAAGGGGAAATGATGTATCTGGATCCGAGGGGTAACTTTTTCACACAAAGGTTTGTGGGTGTATGCAACAAGCTGCCAGAGGAGGTAGTTGAGGCTGGGACTATCCCATCATTTTAGAAACAGTTAGACAGGTACATGGATAGGACAGGTTGGGGCCAAAGGGCCTGTTTCCACACTGTATCACTCTATGACTCTATTAACACTATCCTACACACACTAGGGATAATTTTATATTTAGTGTATACTAAGCCAATTAACCTACAAGTCTTTGGATTGTGGGAGGAAACTGAAGATCTCGCAGAAAACTCATGCAGGGGAGAACATACAAACTCCGTACAGACAGACCCATAGTCAGGATCGAACTCGGGTCTCTGGCGCTGTGAGGCGGCAACTCTACAGTGAGCAGTCTGGGGCTTTATTCACTGGAGTGCAGGACGATGAGGGGTGATTTTATAGAGGTGTATAACATCATGTGATGATTAGATTGGGAAAATGCACTGACTTTTACCCAGAGTAGGGGAATAAAGAACCAGAGGACATAGGTTTAAGGTGAGGGGAGAAAGGTTTATTAGGAACCTGAGGAACAACTTCATTACACAAAGGGTGGCAGGTATATGGAATGAGCTGTTGGAGCAGGTAGTTAAGGCAGGTACTATCACAATGTTTAAACAAGATTTGAACAGGTAAAAGGATACAACAGATTTAGAGGGATAGGGACCAAACGCAGGCAGGTAGGATTAGTCTAGATGGGTCATGTTGGTCAGTGTGGGCAAGTTGGGACAAAGCTTCCGTGTCCACGCTGTATAGGTCTATGGCTCTATGACTCTAAATGTTGTCGTTGTACCTGCCTCTGCATTATTTCCTCTGCATGAAGAAGATAGTCATGAAGTGCTGGAGTAAGTAAGTAACGAAGTAAGTAAGTTTATTGGCCAAGTATTCACATACAAGGAATTTGCCCTAGTGCTCCGCCCACAAGTAACAACATAACATACAATGACAGTTCCGAATGAATCAGAAAACACTAAACATTAATAATAATAAAACATTAATGATAAAACACATTGATCAAGCATGTGAACCAACAAAATACCAGATCAAAGGGAGGCTACAGATTTTTGGCTGTTGAGTAGAGCAACTACTCGTGGATAAAAACTGTGTTTATGTCTGGCTGTGGCAGCTTTGACCGGAGTCCGGAGTCGCCTTCCAGAGGGAAGTGATTCAAAGAGTTTGTGGCCAGGGTGAGAGGGGTCAGAGATGATCTTGCCCGCTCGCTTCCTGGTAATTCAACGGGTCAGGCAGCATCCAGAAGGAAAACAATGGGTGACGTTTCTCTGCATGAAGTAATTGTCTCTCAGCTCTCTTTTAAATCTGCTCCCTCTCACCGGAAATCCATGCTCACTCTACTTTGTGACTCTTCTACCCTGACATAAAAGGATTACAGCCATTCACCGCATCTCTGACTCTCATGAATTTGTACAACTTTATCAGGTCACCCCTCAGCCTCTTGCATTCCAGGAAAAAAAGGTCCCAACCTATCATCCTTGGCCTGGATGGAGTGGATGTGGATGTGGATGTGGAGAGGGTGTTTCCACTAGTGGGAGAGTCCAGGACTAGACGTCATAGCCTCAGAATTAAAGGATGTTCCATTAGGAAGGAGATGAGGAGGAATTTCTTTAGTCAGAGGGTGGTGAATCTCTGGAATTCTTTGCCACAGAAGGCTGTGGAGGCCGTCAATTGATATTTTTAAGGCAGAGAGAAAGATTCTTGTGTTTAAGACGGAACGGCAGATGCTGGAAACTCGAAGGTACACAAAAACGATGGAGAAACTCAGCGGGTGCAGCAGCATCTATGGAGCGAAGGAAATAGGCAACGTTTCAGGCCGAAACCCAAAGGGTTTCGGCCCGAAACGTTGCCTATTTCCTTCACCCTATAGATGCTGCTGCACCCGCTGAGTTTCTCCAGCATTTTTGTGTACCTTAGAAAGATTCTTAATTAGTACGGGTGTCAGAGGTTATGTGGAGAAGGCAGGAGAATGGGGTACAGGGGTAGAGATATATCAGCCAGGATTGAATGGTGGAGTAGATTTGATGGGCCGAATGGCCTAATTCTGCTCCTATCACTGATGACATGACCTTATGACTTAGCACATCAGCAGATCTCAATCAGTGCAGATTGACATCAACAACATCAACAACAACAACTGTCTGAAGAAGGGTCTCGAGATTCTTCGGAAATTCCAAAGGTCACAATAAGTGCAAAAGCACTGTTATTTCTTTCGAATATATTTTTCAGAAATTCATATAGGGCAGCACGGTGGCACAGCGGTAGAGTTGCTGCCTTAGAGCGCCAGAGACCCGAGTTCGATCCAGACTACGGGTGCTGTCTATACGGAGTCTGCACCTTCTCCCCGTGACCGCGTGGGTTTTCTCCAAGATCTTCAGTTTCCTCCCATAATTCAAAGGCGTACAGGTTTGTAGGTTAATTGGCTTGGTATAAATGTAAATCGTCCCTAGTGTGTGTAGGTTAGTGCTAATGTGCGGGGATCGCTGGTCGGTGCGGACTCAGTTGTCAAAAGGCCTGTTTCCGTGCTGTATCACCAAACTAAACAAAAAACTAAAAACTAAACTAAACATGTCATTGGAACAGAATTAGGCCATTTGGCCCATCTAATCTATTCCACCGTTTGATCGTGGTTAATCTATATTTCATTGTCAAACCCATTCTCCTGCTTTCGCCCCATAACCCCTTACACCCGTATTAATCAAGAATCCGTCAATCTCCGCCTTAAAAATATACATTGACTTGGCCTCCACAGCTGTCTGTGGCAATGAATTCCACATTTTTCAAATAATCTCACCGAAATACAAAATTGCTTGTCAAAGAGTTCAATTCAAAAGCAAAAGAAATGCCGCAGATGTGGATTTCAATTTTCAGAAGATATTAAATTCGATATTTTGCCAAAGGCTTACAATAGAATTTCAGGCATAGGGTATCAGAGAGGGAATATCCCTGGGCTTTCAAAATGGAGAAGATTTAGCCAGGGACTCTGGGATCTCCCAGTTGCTAACTATTTTAACTCCTCTTCAAATTCCTGCACTGACTTTGCTGTCCAGGGCCTCCACCATTCCCAGAGTGATGCCATACTCAAACTAGAGTATTAGCATTTCATATTCCTCTTGGGTAGCTTGCAACCCAGCGGTATGAACATTGAATACTCCAATCTTATGTAACCATGAACACCACTCCCTCCCACCCTGTTCTACCTTCTCCCCCCACCCCCCCCACCCCCCCCCCACACCCCACCTTATTTCAATCCTGCCCATCTCCGCTATGCCTCATCTGGACTTGCCCCCGCCCCACCTCTCCCCTTTCCACCTACATCCCTGCCTCCAGCTTCACAATTCGCAGTTCTTGAATCATTTTGTCACACACCTTCTGACTTTTCATCCCTTGCCTTTGTACAACCAATCTCCTCAATAATTGGGGGTGGGAGCCAAGGCAGACCCAAAAACACCCCTCACCTGTAACAACCTACTACCTGCTCGGCTTTGCCCTGCCCCCTCATCTATTCCAGCTTTCTTCACCCCATCCCCCCACCCTCCCCCACAATCAGTCTGAAGAAGGATTCCAAACCAAAACGCCACCTATCCATGTTCTCCAGAGATGCTGCCTGACCCGCTGAGTTGCTCCAACACTCTGTGCCTTCAGTCCTAGTAGAGACTGGATAAGCTAGGGTTCTTTGTTTGTAAATCATCTTCCGCAGTTCCTTGTTTCCAGAATATTGTTTCCAGAATCCAGTGTTTAGATGCAGTGTACCCAGCATCTACACACTGGACAATTTTACCTGATCACAGTGTGTAGATGCTTTGATTATGAGCACATTATCAGAGGTAATTAATTCATTCACGTTGGCCTTCATCAGTCAGAGTATTGAGTATAGAAGTTGGGAGGTCATGTTGCAGTTGTATAAGACGTTGGTGAGGCCGCATTTAGAGTATTGTGTTCAGTTCTGGGCACCATGTTATAAGAAAGATGTTGTCAAGCTGGAAAGGGTTCAGAGAAGATTTACAAGGACGTTGCCAGGGCTAGAGGGTGTGAGCTATAGGGAGAGGTTGAGTAGGCTGGGTCTCTATTCCATGGAGCGTAGGAGGATGAGTGATCTTATTGAGCTGTATAAAATCATGAGAGGAATAGATCGGGTAGATGCACAGAGTGTCTTATTCTTAAGGGGTTGGACAGGCTAGATGCAGGAAGAATGTTCCCAATGTTGGGGAAGTCCAGGACAAGGGGTCACAGTTTAAGGATAAAGGGGAAATCCTTTAGGACCGAGATGAGAAAAACATTTTTCACACAGAGAATGGTGAATCTCTGGAACTCTCTGCCACAGAAGGTAGTTGAGGCCAGTTCATTGGCTATATTTAAGAGGGAGTTAGATGTGACCCTTGTGGCTAAAAGGATCAGGGGGTATGGAGAGAAGGCAGGTACTGGATACTGAGTTGGATGATCAGCCATGATCATATTGGATGGCAGTGCAGGCTCGAAGGGCCGAATGGCCTACTCCTGCATCTATTTTCTATGTTTCTATGTGTCTTGCCCAGAGTAGGTGAATTAAGGACCAGAAGACAGAGGTTTAAGGTGAAGGGGAAAAGATTTAATAGGACAAAGGGTGGTGGGTGTATGGAAGATGCTGCCAGAGGAGGTAGTTGAGGCTGGGACGATCCCAACATTTAGGCAATACATGGATAGGACAGGTTTGGAGGGATATGGACCAAACGCGGGCAGGTGGGAGTAGTGTAGCTGGGGCATGTTGGCCGGTGTGGGCAAGTTGGGCCGAAGGGCCTGTTTCCACACTGTATCACTCTATGACTCTGTGATGCTGGTTATGTGTGCTGTTGTAAATGAATTTGTGGTGCGTTCCCCACAGCCCATGAACGAACAGAGTGGCGTATGGTGACACCAACGAACTGCACCCCTTGATCTCACAATGCGACCCTAACACGAATATCACCTGGCTACAACCAGTGCAGTTTCCTCTATTGGAAATAATGACAAGGATTTGGTGTCTGCTCTTATGATAGAGCAAAGAGTTCTCAGGGGAGCAGAGGCTCCTGCAGTATGAGTACGTCACATCTTCCTTCTGCAAAAAACAAAGTTACTAGGGAAGTATTCGTAGGGGCATGAGTGCCAAAGAGTCATACAGTGTGGAAGTAAGGCCCTTTGGCCCAATTTGTCCATACCGCCCAACATGCCCCATCTACACCAGCACCACTTGCCCGCCTTTGGCCCATATCTGCAAGAAATTGTGGACACAGCCCAGATCATCACCTCCCCATGTTGACTCCATTTACACCTCACGCTGCCTCGACAAGGCTAGCAGCATAATCAAGGACGTGTCGCACCCTGGGCATTCCCTCTTCTCCCCTCTCCCATTGGGCAAAAGGTACAGAAGTGTGAAAGCACACACCTCCAGATTCAGGGACAGTTTCTTGCCAACTGTTTTTCAGGCAAATGAACCATCCTACCACAACCAGAGAGCAGTGCTGAACTACTATCCACCTCTTTGGTGACCCTCGGACTATCCTTGATCGGACTTTGCTGGCTTTACCTTGCACTAAACGTTATTCCCTCATCATGTATCTATACACTGTAAATGACTTGGTTGCAATCATGTAAAGTTTTCAGCTGACTGGTTAGCACGCAACAAAAGCTTTGCACTGTAGCTCATACAGGTGACAATAAACTAAACTGAATCCTCATCCTCCTGCGCACCAAGGGATAAAGTCCTAGCCTGCTCAACCAGAAGGCTGTGGAGGCCAAGTCAGTGGATATTTTTAAGGGAGAGATAGATAGATTCTTGATTAGTGCGGGTGTCAGGGGTTATGCGGAGAAGGCAGGAGAATGTGGTTAGGAGGGTGAGTCAAGTCAAGAGTCAAGAGGGTTTTATTATCATATGCCCAAGATAAGACAATTAAATTCTTGCTTGCTGCAGCACAACAAAATATGTAAACATAGTACACAGTACATAGTACACAGCAGGAGAAGAAAAAAGTTCAGTGTGTATATGTACACATACACACATACTCAATAAATAAACAAATATAGTGCAATAATAATAATAGTATGTTGTAGTTCAGAGCTTATTTGTTGTTGTGTTTAATAGCGTGATGGCTGTAGGGAAGAAGCTGTACAGTTTTCAGGCTCCTGTCCCTTCTTCCCGATGGCAACGGTGAAATGTGTGTGCGGCCAGGATGGTGCGGGTTTTTGATGATGTTGGCCGCCTTTTTGAGGCAGCGACTTCGAGAGATCCCTTCGATGGTGGAGAGGTCAGAGCCAGTGATGGACTGGGCAGCGTTCACTACTTTGTGCAGTCTTTCCTGCTCCTGGACGTTCAAGTTGCCGAACCAGGGCACGGAACAGGCTTGGCGGAGCAGACTTGATGGGCCGAATGGCCTACTGTGATTTTGCTCCTATCACTTATGAGCTCTCCCTGCACCACTGGCCCTCGAGCCCTGGCAGCATCCCCGCTCTGAATGCAACGCCCATAATTCTCGGACGCAACAGCAGATGAAACCAGCAACAGCAGCTTCTGCAAGCAACTGCCAAAATAAACAAATATTTACTTTTTGAGAGCCTAATTGTGTTAATATATTTTAATGCGTAAACAAGCATACCTTGACACCCGAGTAAAGGCTGTTGTTGCTCGCCATCTGGGCCCTGTAATCGTTGAATAATAGAACGCCCTGAAATGCTACTTCTTCAGATGTAACAGAACTTGCGTTCGCAGTGGCTCTGGAAGAAGTGGCTCATTAGGTGTTCAGCTCAGGGTCGGAACACCTAACACAGTCGCAATCCGACACTAATTGCTAATATCAGATCCTCCGCTGTGGCGTGGTGTAATTAAACACCAGATTACCTCCAATCACCAAATGTCACAGGCAATGATTGCTCAGGCATTTGATGGGGGTGGCAGCTTATTCTCTGGGTCATTCGTAATTAGCCGGAATGCCGGGACTCAGCCCGATCGAGGGGTCTCCCGTCCTCTCCTGTAAACAGATACCACCTGCGAGAAAAAAGATCTCGGCGCGACGCATCCAGTGCAATCTTTTCATCCCCTTCCCCCCCCCCCGCTGCCTTCAGTCAGACAGCGAGTTATTTGCTGCTTAGTTTCGAATGAGCGGCGTTTAATGAAGCCAGGCTTGATTCCCCCCTCCTGCCGTGTGGTACATAAATAGCAACGTCAAGGATTCGCCTGCCAGTAGGCCCGATGAGTCAGACAGTAAAAGCAAACAGGAACAACGCAGGCTAATCAATCCATCACCCTAATGCTGGTAGACAAAAATGCTGGAGAAACTCAGCGGGTGAGGCAGCATCTATGGAGCGAAGGAATAGGTGGCGTTTCGGGTCGAGATCTTTCTTCAGACTGGCTCTAATCACCCTAATGCTGGCTCTTGATCCAATTACACTGAAACCTTTCCGTTATTTAAGCAGCTTAGATTTTTAGTTTTGGTTTCAGAGATGCTGCGCAGAAACAGGCCCTTCGGCCCACCGGGTCCACGCCGGCCAGCGATCCCCGCACACTAGCGCTATCCTACACACACTAGGGATAATTTACGATCGTTACTGAAGCCAATTAACCTGCAAACCTGCACGTCTTTGGAGTGTGGGAGGAAACCGGAGCACGCCGGCCGGGGAGAACGTACAAAACTCCGTACAGACAAGCACCCGTGGTCAGGATCGAACCTGGGTCTCTGGTGCTGAAAGGCAGCAACTCTCTTTTCTAAGTCCATCAGTTCATAATCCATCGGAGCAAAAGTAGGCCATTCTGCCCATCAAGTCTACTCCACCATTCAATCATGGGTGATCTATCTTTCCCTCTCAACCCAATTCACCTGCCTTCTCCCCATAACCCCTGACATCATTTACTGATCAAAAACCTGTCAATCTCCATCTTAAAAACACCCAACGTTTTGGCCTCCACAGCTGTCTGTGGCAATGAATTTTGGAAGTCAATATTGAGTCTGCCTCCACCACTCTTCAGTTTGAACGTTCTAGGACACATTCAGTTTGAAGACCATAAAACAGGGACCGGATTAGGCCATTTAACCCATCGAGTCTTAAATTCCCCTGCCTTCTCCCAGAGGATGTAGCTTTAAGCTGAGAGCGGCAAGGTGGTCAGCTTGATTGTAATCGCTGAGCTGTAGGAAGAGGTTGAGCAGACTGGGACTCTTGGAGCGCAGGAGGAAGAGGGGTGATCTTATATAGGTGTGGAAAATCATGGGAGGAATAGATTGCATAAAAGCACAGAGTCTTTTGGCCCAGAGTGGGTGAATCAAGGAACTGAAGACATAGGTTTAAGGTGCGGGTGGAAAGATTTAATAGGAACCTGAGGGGTAACCTTTTCACGCAAAGGGTGGTGGATGTATGGAACGAGCTGCCGGAGGAGGTAGTTGAGGCAGGGACTAACGCAATGTTTAAAGGAGCATTTAATCAGGTACATGGATAGGACAGGTTTAGAGGGATATGGGCCAAACACAGGCAGGTGGGACTAGTATAGCTGGGACATGTTGGCTGGTGTGGGCAAGTTGGGCCGAAGGGCCTGTTTCCCTGCTTTACTAAAACTCTAGGACAATGTATGGTCTTCCTGCTGACTGGATAAAACAACAAAGCTTTTCACTGTACATCGGTACATGTGACAATGTGACCACGGTCTCATAGTGATCAAACAGAAGCAGTGAACCATGCTCATTGTCAGAGTCTGGGTCACTGCCTGTCTCAGCAACCCTTGCCCCAGGTTCTTACAGGCCTCTACTCCCGAGACGTGTGGCATTTAACACTCCACTGCTCACCGCAGCTTTGCATAGAGTCATAGAGTCATACAGCATGGAAACAGGCCCTTCGGCCCAACTTGCCCACACCGGCCAACATGTCCCAGCTACACTAGTCCCACCTGCCTGCGTTCGGCCCATATCCCTCCAAACCTGTCCTATCCATGTACCTATCTAAATGTTCCTTAAACGTTGCAATAGTCCCTGCCTCATCTACCTCATCTGGCAGCTCGTTCCATACACCCACCACCCTTTGTGTAAAAACATTGCCACCCAGATTCCTCCCCTCTTGCCCGCACCCCCCCCCTTCCCTCACCTTAAAATGTTCCAGATCTATTCCTCTCATGATTTTGTACACTGCTATAAGATCACTTCTCATCCTCCTGTGCTCCAAGGAATAAAGTCCTAGCCTGGTCAACCTCTCCCTATAGCTCAGGCTATTAACTCCTGGCAACATCCTCGTGAATCTTCTCTGCACCCCCCGGGAGGAAAGGAATAGGTGGCATTTTGGGTCAAGACTCTTCTTCAGACCCGACACGTCACCTATTCCTTTAAGAAGGAGATGAAAAGAAATGTCTTTATTCCGAGGGTGGTGAATCTGTGGAATTCTTTGCCACAGGAGGCTGTGGAGGTCGTCAGTCAATATTTTTAAGGCAGAGATAGATAGATTCGTGATTAGTACGGGTGTCAGAGGTTATGGGGAGAAGGCAGGAGACTGGGGTTAGGAGGGAGAGATAGGTGAATGAATGATTGAATGACAAAGTAGACTTGATGGACCGAATGGCCTAATTCTAACTCCAATCACTTATGACCTCATGACCAAATTGAATCTATGACTTTGGCCTGAAGTTTAGTTTTCATTTTTGTTTTTTAGTTTAGTTTCGTTTAATTTCATTTTATTTTGTTTTCGTTGATAGATACGGCATGGAAAGGGCTCCCTTCGGCCTACCGAATCCACGCCGACCACCAATCACCTGTACACTAGTTCTAATCTACACACTAGGGACCATTTACAGAGGCCAATTAGCCCTGAAGTACTTGGATTGTGGGAGGAAACTAGAGCACCCAGAGGAAACCCACATGGTCACAGGGAGAACGTGCAAACTCCATAAAGACTGCACCCATAGTCAGGATCGAACTCGTGTCGCTGGTGCTGTAAGACAGCAACTCTACCGCTGCACCACGGGCCGCCAGGCAGTGAGGAGATTTCTTTAGTTAGAATAGAGTTTCGTTTGGAGACACAAAGTGGAAGCAGGCCCTGTGGCCCATCAGGTCCATGCCGACCATCCTTCACTCGTTCACAATAGTTCTGTGTTATCTCACATTTTCATCCACTCCCTACATGCTAGAGGCAAGTTAACCTACAAACCTGTCGTCGTTGGACTTGCTCTACCAGAAATCCCCAGATCAGTTGCCGGCAGAACTGAACATAGTAGGCAGGTTGGGGACACTCGCCATTCCTGTCAATAGACAATAGACATTAGGTACAGGAGTAGGCCATTCGGCCCTTCGAGCCAGCACCGCCATTCAATGTGATCATGGCTGATCATCCAACTCAGTATCCTGTACCTGCCTTCTCTCCATACCCCCTAATCCCTTTAGCCACAAGGGCCACATCTAACTCCCTCTTAAATATAGCCAATGAACTGGCCTCAACTACCTTCTGTGGCAGAGAATTCCAGAGATTCACCACTCTCTGTGTGAAAAATGTATTCCTCATCTCGGTTCTAAAAGATTTCCCCCTTATCCTTAAACTGTGACCCCTTGTTCTGGACTTCCCCAACATCGGGAACAATCTTCCTGCATCTAGCCTGTCCAACCCCTTAAGAATTTTGTAAGTTTCTATAAGATCCCCCCTCAATCTTCTAAATCCTAGCGCGTACAAGCCGAGTACAAATGATACATGATTACAGTCAAGCCATCCACAATATGCAGATACAGGATAAAGGGAATAATGTCTGATGCAAGATAAAGTCCAGTAAAGTCCTTGAAGATAGTCTACAGCTCTCCAATGAGTAGATGGTAGCTCAGGACAGCTCTGTTGTTGGTGATAGCATGGTTCAGTTGTCTCTAGAAAGGTTCAAAACTTTAGAAAGGAGATGAGGAGGAATTTCTTCAGTCAGAGGGTGGTGAATCTGTGGAATTCATTGCCACAGACGGCTGTGGAGGCCAAGACAGAAAATATTTTTTAAAGCAGATGATGATTGGTTCTTGATTGGTATGGGGAGAAGGCAGGAGAATTGGGTTGTGAGAGACAATGTGATTATATTGAATGGCGGTGCTGAATTGATGGGCCAAATGGCCTACTCCTGCACCTATTGTCTATTGTCTATTGACAAAGTTACAAAGTATTAAATTCCATCAACCAATGCTCAGCGCATCTGGCCAACCTCAAAATCCTGCTGCAATTTTCACTATTTACAATCCAACCAATTTTGTAACTTCTGCAAATTCGCTAATCTTGCCATGTATTTTCTCATCCAAATCATTGATATAGATAACAAACAGTAACGGGCCTAGCACTGACCACTAATCACAAGCCTCCAGTCTGAGAAGCAACCTTCCACCATCACCCTCTGCTTCCTTCCATGAAGCCAATTTTCTATCTATTCAGCTATCCTTGGATCCCATGCAATCTAATCTTCCAGAGCAGCCTACCATGCGGAACCTTGTCGAATGCTTTACTGAAATCCGTATGTACAACATCTACAGCTCTGCCCTCATCAACATTTTTGGTCCCATCTTCACAAAACTCAATCAGATTAGTGAGACACGCCGTCCCACATACTAAACCGTGCTGACTATCCCTAATCAGCCCTTGCCCGTCCAAATGCTTGAATATCTTATCCCCCAGAATACTCACTAGCAATTTTCCAACCACAGATGTTAAATTCACTGTGAGAGTTTTAGAGATACAGCGTGAAAATAGGCCTTTCGGCCCACTGGGTCAGCTCTGACCAGCGATCCCGCACATTGACACTATCCTACACACACTAAGAACAATTTTTACATTTACCAAGCCAATTAACCTACAAACTTGTACTATTTTGGAGTGTGGGAGGAAAACGCAGATCCCAGGGAAAACCCACATGGTCCTTATAATCATATAACCATATAACAATTACAGCACGGAAACAGGCCATCTTGGCCCTTCAAGTCCGTGCCGAACCCGTATTCTCCCCTAGTCCCATCTACCTGCACTCAGACCATAACCCTCCATTCCTTTCCCGTCCATATACCTATCCAATTTATTTTTAAATGATAAAATCGAACCTGCCTCCACCACTTCCATTGGAAGCTCATTCCACACAGCTACCACTCTCTGAGTAAAGAAGTTCCCCCTCATGTTACCCCTAAACTTCTGTCCCTTAATTCTCAGGTCATGTCCTCTTGTTTGAATCTTCCCTACTCTCAATGGGAAAAGCTTATCCATGTCAACTCTGTCTATCCCTCTCATCATTTTAAAGACCTCTATCAAGTCCCCCCTTAACCTTCTGCGCTCCAAAGAATAAAGACCTAACTTGTTCAACCTTTCTCTGTAACTTAGTTGCTGAAACCCAGGCAACATTCTAGTAAATCTCCTCTGTACTCTCTCTATTTTGTTGACATCCTTCCTATAATTAGGCGACCAAAATTGTACACCATACTCCAGAATTGGCCTCACCGATGCCTTGTACAATTTTAACATTACATCCCAAATTCTATACTCAATGCTCTGATTTATAAAGGCCAGCACACCAAAAGCTTTCTTTACCACCCTATCTACATGAGATTCCACTTTCAGGGAACTGTGCACAGTTATTCCTAGATCCCTCTGTTCAACTGCATTCCTCAACTCACTACCATTTAACATAGATGTCCTATTTTGATTTGTCCTGCCAAGATGTAGCACCTCACACTTATCAGCATTAAACTCCATCTGCCATCTTTCAGCCCACTCTTCCAAATGGCCTAAATCTCTCTGTAGACTTTGAAAATCTACTTCATTATCCACATCACCACCTATTTTAGTATCTGCATACTTACTAATCCAATTTACCACACCATCATCCAGATCATTGATGTACATGACAAACAACAGTGGACCCAACACAGATCCCTGTGGCACCCCACTAGTCACCGGCCTGCAACCTGACAAACAGCCATCCACCATTACTCTCTGGCATCTCCCATTCAGCCACTGGTGAATGCATCTTGCTACTCCACCATTAATACCCAACCATTGAACCTTCTTAACCAACCTTCCATGAGGAACCTTGTCAAAAGCCTTACTGAAGTCCATATAGACAACATCCACTGCTTTACCCTCATCAATTTCCCGAGTAACCTCTTCAAAAACTCACGAAGATTAGTCAAACATGACCTTCCAGGCACAAATCCATGTTGACTGTTCCTAAGCAGACCCTGTTTATCCAGATGCTTATATATATTATCTCTAAGTATCCTTTCCATTAATTTGCCCACCACTGACGTCAAACTAACAGGTTTATAATTGCAAGGTTTACTCTTAGAACCCTTTTTAAACAATGGAACAACATGCGCAGTACGCCAATCCTCCGGCACTATTCACGTTTCTAATGACAATTGAAATATTTCTGTCATAGCCCCTGCTATTTCTACACTAACTTCCCGCAATGTCCTAGGGAATATCCTGTCAGGACCTAGAGACTTATCCACTTTTATATTTTTCAAAAGTGTCAGTACTTCCTCTTTTTTGAATCTCATAGTTTCCATAGCTACTCTACTTGTTTCCCTTACCTCACATAATTCAATATCCTTCTCCTTGGTGAATACCGAAGAAAATAAATTGTTCAATATCTCCCCCCATCTCTTTTGGCTCTGCAGATGGCTGTCCACTCTGACTCTCTAATGGACCAATTTTATCCCTCGTTATCCTTTTGCTATTAATATATCTGTAGAAACCCTTTGGATTTACTTTCACCTTACTTGCCAAAGCAACCACATATCTTCTTTTAGCTTTTCCAATTTCTTACTTAATATTCTTTTTACATTCTTTATACTCCTCAAGCACCTCATTTACTCCATGCTGCCTATAATTATTGTAGATATCTCTCTTTTTCCGAACCAAGTGTCCACTGGTTCACTGGATGTTTTCAAGAGAGAGTTAATTAATTGGATGTTTCCAAGAGAGTTATTCACTGGAGTTAGATTTAGCTCTTAGGGCTAAAGAAATCAAGGGATGTGGTAACGAGGTAGTGATTTAGTATAGAGATACATCATGGAAAGAGGCCCTTCGGCCCACCGGATCCACGCCGACCAGTGATCCCCGCACATTAACACCCACTAGGGCCAATGTTTACATTTACCAAGCCAATTAACTTACAAACCTGTACGTCTTTGGAATGTGGGAGGAAACCGAAGATCTTGGAGAAAACCAATGCAGGTCACGGGGAGAACGTACAAACTCCGTACAGACGTAACCCGTAGTCGGGATCGAACCCGGGACTCCGGCGCTGCATTCGCTGTAAGGCAGCAACTCTACCGCTGCGCCACCGTGACCGCCGTGATTTTGGATGATCAGCCATGATCATATTGAATAGTGCTGGCTCGAAGGGCTGAATGGCCTACTCCTGCACCTGTTTTTTACTCTTCTAAGGAGAACGTGCAAACTCCTTATAGTACATTTTGTTAGTACAATGGCCAAACAAATGAATCATAACCAACTGCATCTTCCCTTTCCGTCGGCAATCCCTCTTAATCCATGTTTATTTATGTTGGGTCCATTTTACACAAGGGGAGAAGGTCAGGAGGTTCCAATAGCAGATGCCTGAAGTTATCCACTCCACTGACAGCTGCCTTGGCTCCAAGCCCTGATCATTGAGGAGATTGGTTGCCAGCGGAGACCTGGATAACACGAGTTCAAACTCTGGATTTAGGGAGTTCAAATCTTAAGGCGGCAGCTGGAGAGAATTAAATCCAGTTCATTAAACAATCTCAAAATGAAAAGAATATGTCAGTCATGGTGCAAAATAATGGATATTTTTCCTTCTTCAGTAAATCTGGTTAACCAATTCTAGGCTGATCTGTGCGACCCACTGATTTGGTCCGTTCTTAAGTGCCTCAAAAACTAAGCCACACGCAACTCACGGGCAGCACGGTGGCCCAGTGGTAGAGTTGCTGCCTTACAGCGCCAGAGACCCGGGTTCCTTCCTGACTAGACAATAGACAATAGACATTAGGTGCAGGTGTAGGCCATTTGGCCCTTCGAGCCAGCACCGCCATTCAATGTGATCATGCGTTCCTGCCTTTTCCCCATTCCCCCTGACTCCTCTATCTTTAAGAGCCCTATCTAGCTCTCTCTTGATAACATCCAGAGAACCGGCCCCCACCGCCCTCTGAGGCAGAGAATTCCACAGACTCACAACTCTGTGAGAAAAAATGTGAACTTTTGTAAGTGTTAACTATGGGTGCTGCCCATATGGAGTTTGTTCGTTCTTCCGGTGACCTGCGTCTATCTTTTTACTGGCTTCCTCCCGCACTCTAAAAGACGTTCAGGTTTGTAGGCTAATTGGCTTCGGTAAAATTGTAAATTGTCGCTAGTTTGTGTCGGATGGTGCTAATGTGCGGGGATCGCTGGTCGGCGCGAGCTCGGTGGGCTGATGGGCCTGTTTCCGCGCTGTGTCTCTAAACTAAACTAAACTCAGGAGCATTTAGTCCGAGTCAATGATGCTGGCCTTGACAACAAATCAATAAAAAAAAGCCTCAGGGAAGCCTTACTTAACCTTCTCCTTTTTCTGACCAGTCTGATCAAATCATTAGTTGTCTGCACTGTCTTTTTACGGCATTTGTCATGGAGTTATAGAGTCGTACAGCATGGAACCAGGCCCTTTATTCCACGTGTGTTTGCCCCTCATTAGGTATCTACCTATACTGCATTCTGCAGTTGTATAGGGCTCTGGTGAGCACATCTAGAGTATTGTGTACAGTTTTGGTCTCCCAATTTGAGGAAGGACATCCTTGTGATTGAGGCAGTGCATATGAGGAAAGATTGAAAAGACTAGGCTTGTATTCACTGGAGTTTAGAAGGATGAGGGGGATTATAGAAACATATAAAATTATAAAAGGACTGGTAAAGCTAGATGCAGGAAAAATGTTCCCAATGTTGGGCGAGTCCAGAACCAGGGGCCACAGTCTTAGAATAAAGGGGAGGTCATTTAAGACTGAGGTGAGAAAAAACTATTTCACCCCAAGAGTTGTGAATTTGTGGAATTCCCTGCCACAGAGGGCAGTGGAGGCCAAATCACTGGATGGATTAAAGGGATAGTTAGATAGAGCTCTAGAGGCTAGTGGAGTCAAGGGATATGGGGAGAAGGCAGGTACGTGTTATTAGAAACATAGAAACATAGAAATTAGGTGCAGGAGTAGGCCATTCGGCCCATCGAGCCTGCACCGCCATTCAATATGATCATAGTTGATCAGTTAAGAGTACAGAATCTTTATGTCCCTGTTCGGTTGAAAGGAAATCGTAAAAATTGTAAAGAGCCATGGTTTTCAAGGGAAATTGGACACTTGGTTCGGAAAAAGAGGGAGATCTACAATAGTTATAGGCAGCATGGAGTAAATGAGGTGCTTGAGGAGTATAAAGAATGTAAAAAGAATCTTAAGAAAGAAATTAGAAAAGCTAAAAGAAGATATGAGGTTGCTTTGGCAAGTAAGGTAAAAGTAAATCCGAAGGGTTTCTACCGCTATATTAATAGCAAAAGGATAACGAGGGATAAAATTGGTCCATTAGAGAGCCAGAGTGGCCAACTATCTGCAGAGCCAAAAGAGATGGGGGAGATATTGAACAGTTTCTTTTCTTCGGTATTCACCAAGGAGAAGGATATTGAATTATGTGAGGTAAGGGAAACAAGTAGAGTAGCTATGGAAACTATGAGGATCAAAGAAGAGGAAGTACTGACACTTTTGAGAAATATAAAAGTGGATAAGTCTCCAGGTCCGGACAGGATATTCCCTAGGACATTGAGGGAAGTTAGTGTAGAAATAGCAGGGGCTATGACAGAAATATTTCAAATGTCATTAGAAACGGGAATAGTGCCGGAGGATTGGCGTACTGCGCATGTTGTTCCATTGTTTAAAAAGGGGTCTAAGAGTAAACCTAGCAATTATAGACCTGTTAGTTTGACGTCAGTGGTGGGCAAATTAATGGAAAGAATACTTAGAGATAATATATATAAGCATCTGGATAAACAGGGTCTGATTAGGAATAGTCAACATGGATTTGTGCCTGGAAGGTCATGTTTAACTAATCTTCTTGAATTTTTTGAAGATGTTACTCGGGAAATTGATGAGGGTAAAGCAGTGGATGTTGTGTATATGGACTTCAGTAAGGCCTTTGACAAGGTTCCTCATGGAAGGTTGGTTAAGAAGGTTCAATGGTTGGGTATTAATGGTGGAGTAGCAAGATGGATTCAACAGTGGCTGAATGGGAGATGCCAGAGAGTAATGGTGGATGGGTGTTTGTCAGGTTGGAGGCCAGTGACGAGTGGGGTGCCACAGGGATCTGTGTTGGGTCCACTGTTGTTTGTCATGTACATCAATGATCTGGACGATGGTGTGGTAAATTGGATTAGTAAGTATGCAGATGATACTAAGATAGGTGGGGTTGCGGGTAATGAAGAAGAGTTTCAAAGTCTACAGAGAGATTTATGCCAGTTGGAAGAGTGGGCTGAAAGATGGCAGATGGAGTTTAATGCTGATAAGTGTGAGGTGCTACATCTTGGCAGGACAAATCAAAATAGGACGTACATGGTAAATGGTAGGGAATTGAAGAATGTAGGTGAACAGAGGGATCTGGGAATAACTGTGCACAGTTCCATGAAAGTGGAATCTCATGTAGATAGGGTGGTAAAGAAAGCTTTTGGTGTGCTGGCCTTTATAAATCAGAGCATTGAGTATAGAAGTTGGGATGTAATGTTAAAATTGTACAAGGCATTGGTGAGGCCAATTCTGGAGTATGGTGTACAATTTTGGTCGCCTAATTATAGGAAGGATGTCAACAAAATAGAGAGAGTACAGAGGAGATTTACTAGAATGTTGCCTGGGTTTCAGCAACTAAGTTACAGAGAAATGTTGAACAAGTTAGGGCTTTATTCTTTGGAGCGCAGAAGGTTAAGGGGGGACTTGATAGAGGTTTTTAAAATGATGAGAGGGATAGACAGAGTTGACGTGGAAAAGCTTTTCCCACTGAGAGTAGGGAAGATTCAAACAAGGGGACATGACTTGAGAATTAAGGGACTGAAGTTTAGGGGTAACATGAGGGGGAACTTCTTTACTCAGAGAGTGGTAGCTGTGTGGAATGAGCTTCCAGTGAAGGTGGTGGAGGCAGGTTCGTTTTTATCATTTAAAAATAAATTGGATAGTTATATGGATGGGAAAGGAATGGAGGGTTATGGTCTGAGCGCAGGTATATGGGACTAGGGGAGATTATGTGTTCGGCACGGACTAGAGGGGTCGAGATGGCCTGTTTCCGTGCTGTAATTGTTATATGGTTATATGGTTATATCCAACTCAGTATCCCGTACCTGCCTTCTCTCCATACCCCCTGATCCCTTTAGCCACAAGGACCACATCTAACTCCCTCTTAAATATAGCCAATCAACTGGCCTCGACTACCCTCTGTGGCAGAGAGTTCCAGAGATTCACCACTCTCTGTGTGAAAAAAGTTCTTCTCATCTCGGTTTTAAAGGTTTTCCCCCTTATCCTTAAGCTGTGACCCCTTGTCCTGGACTTCCCCAACATCGGGAACAATCTTCCTGCATCTAGCCTGTCCAACCCCTTAAGAATTTTGTAAGTTTCTATAAGATCCCCTCTCAATCTCCTAAATTCTAGAGAGTATAAACCAAGTCTATCCAGTCTTTCTTCATAAGACAGTCCTGACATCCCAGGAATCAGTCTGGTGAACCTTCTCTGCACTCCCTCTATGGCAATAATGTCCTTCCTCAGATTTGGAGACCAAAACTGGGGACGATCAGCCATGATCACAATGAATGACGGTGCTGGCTCGAAAGGCCGAATGGCCTCCTCCAGCACCTATTTTCTATCTTTCTATGTTTCTATACTAACCCATTGACCAGAGGGCAGCACAGTGGCGCAGCAGTAGAGTTCCTGTCTCACAGCACAAGAGAACCTGCTGCGATCCAAACTACGGGTGCTGTCGTTGCCGAGTTTGCACGTTCTCCCGGTGACCGCCTGGGCTTGCTCTAGTTTCCACCCACATCGTGAAGACGTACAGGTTTGTAGGTTGTCTTCTATAAAATTGTCCCCCAGTGTGTAGGATGCGAACATGGGATAATTTAGCACAAGTGCACAGAGGTGATCGATGGTCGGCATGGACTCGGTGGGCTGAAGGGCCTGTTTACATGCTGTATCTCTCTAAACAAGAAATACAGCACTTGGACCATTGCCTTTTATGCCTTGGTGGTTAAATAGTTGTACGGATATTTTTAAAATCTTGTCGCCATAAACCACTCATGTGGTGCGTTCCACATTTCAAACACCCTGTGGGGGAACAGGATCTTCTGTTCCAAACCTTTTATCTCTTACCTTCAATCTGCTCTTATAGAGTCATGGTCATAGTGTGTGGAAACAGGCATTTCGGCCCAACTTACCCACGCCGATCAACATGTCCCATCTACACTTGTCCCATCAATCTGCATTTGGCCCATATCCCACTAAACCTGTCCTACCCATGTACCTGTGAAAATGTTTATTAAACATTGTGATAGTACCTGCCCCAACTATCTCCTCTGGCAGCTGGTTCCATATACCCACCATCCACACTGTTAAAAAAAATAGATGCCCCTCAGGTTGCTATTAAATCTTTCCTCCCTCACCCTAAACCTGTATCCTGTCCTGCTCAATGGTGGGGTGTCTGGTCTGTGTGATGGACTGGGCTACATCTACAATTCCCTGCAACTTCTCGTGGTCTTGGGTAGAGCTGTTCCCCGATCAAGCGGTGATGCATCCCGACAGTATGCTTCATGCTCTGTGCGTCTACCTGATCTATTCCTCTCATGATCTTACACACCTCTATAAGATCACTCCTCCTGCGCTCCAAGGAATAAAATCCCAGCCTGCTCAACCTCTCCCTATAGCTGAGACGCTCAGGCCCTGGCAACATCCTCGTTAAACAGTGTGCAGTATAGTTAAGGGCCTGTCCCACCAGCATGCGATAGCAGGCGTCTAGCGCGACCAAACGTGTTGGCTTGAGGCGTACGGCCTCGCGGGGCCAGACCCACTTCGAACCGCGGAGGCGTATGGAGTTCGGACAGTGCAAGATTTTTGGAGCCCCCGCGCGATGTCTGGACCAGCCCCGCACAACTCCATATGCCTCCGCCGATCAAAGTGGGACCGGCCCTTCAAGGCCGTACGCCTCAAGCGACCACGTTTGGTCGCGCTAGATGCATGCAATCGCATGCTGGTGGGACAGGCCCTTAACAAGCTATTCACTGTACCTCGGTACACGTGGCAATAATACACAAGAAATTAAACCAGTGATGCAGCACCTAGTGGTTAGGCCACTCCTCCTATGCAAATCCTCGGCAACCCTGGGAAGGAGCCACGAGATATATGTTGGTATGTTCCTTTGTATATAAGTCCTGATCTTCCCTCTCTCACTATCTTGCTCTTCTGCTTCCTCTCACTTTATGAGAGTGTCCTGCTACCTCAGCAGGAGCACAACCGAGCTCACGAGGCAACCGCCTCTCAACAACCAAGACCATTATGTTAGAGTGTTAAACGTCCATGTATTTCCAGCCTACAATGCCTGAATAAAGAATACATTTATTCACAACGTTTTCGCACCTACACCAGTGATTATGAAGCTGTGTCATAACCGCTATGTCGTAGTTTGTTTAATAACCACCACAGTGAACCACCTTCAGACCTTTAATTTTAAGAACAAAAGAAACGAGAAAAGGGGATGTCACACGGCATCACCACCTCCACACTGACATCCCCCTTCACTAAGCTCGTTCCGCCTTTTAATTGTAGTAAGGTGGTAGCACAGTGCTTATGTAACTAAACTAGCAATCCCGAATCCTGGAGTCATGTTCTTGTTGAGACAGTTCCTCAGTTCCTCAGTACAGAATCCCACCCTGATAGCTGCAGAATTACATTTGATTAAAAAACTGGGATTTACTTTAAATAACAAGTTTAGTTTAGTTTGTTTAGTTTAGAATTAGGCCATTCGGCCCATCGTCTACTCCGCCATGCAATCATGGCTGATCTAGTTTAGTTTAGTTTAGTTTAGAGATACAGTGTGGAAACAGGCCCTTTTGCCCACTAAGTCTGCACCGACCAGCGATCCCTGCACATTATAACACTATCCTGCACACACTAGGGGCAAGTTACACATCTACCAAGCAAACCTGTATGTCTTTGGAGTGTGGGAGGAAACCGAAGTTCTCGGAGCAAACCCACGCAGGTCACGGAGAGAACGTATAAACTTTGTACAGACAGCACCTGTAGTCAGGATGGAACCCGGGTCTCTAATAATCCCCCTGTCCCACTTAGGAAATCTGAACGGAAACCTCTGGAGACTTTGCGCCCCACCCAAGGTTTCCGTGCGGTTCCAAGAGGTTGCAGGTGGTTGCCGGAGGTTGCAGGTAGTGGAAGCAGGTAGGGAGACTGACAAAAACCTCCGGGAACCTCCGGGAACCTCCGGGAACCGCAAGGAAACCTTGGGTGGGGCGCAAAGTCTCCAGAGGTTTCCGTTCAGGTTTCCTAAGTGGGACAGGGGCTTAATGCTGCAAGCGCTGCAAGGCAGCAACACTACCACTGAGCTACTGTGTAGTGTGTACGTTATCTGTAGCATTTCTTTCATCATAGACTTATTTTTGGGACATTGTGAAAGGTGTGCTGTAATTCCAAATGAGTTTTACATGCAGGCATGTTCATACGATCATAAGACTATACGTCCTAGGAGCAGAATTAGGCCATTCGGCCCATCGTCTACTCCGCCATGCAATCATGGCTGATCTATCATTCCCTCTCAACCCCATTCTCCCCATAACCCTTGACACCCGTACTAATCAAGAATCTATCTATCTCTGCCTTAAAAATATCAGTTGACTTGGCCTCCAAGGCTGTCTGTGGCAATGAATTCCACAGATTCACCACCCTAAAGTAATTCCTCCTCATCTCCTTTCCAAAGATACGTCCGTAAGAGACCTCTGTTCTCCAGAGATCCTGCCTGACCCGTTGAGTTACTCTGGGTCCGTTTACATGCGGGCCAGATTCATACCATCTAACTTTTCCAAGTCTACAATTTGTGTCTGTCTCCATTTTATGTTTAGTTTAGTTTAGTTTAGAGATACAGCGCGGAAACAGGCCCTTCGGCCCACCAAGTCGGCACCGACCAGCGATCCCCGCACACTAACACTATACTACACTACGAAAATGTTGACATTTATACCCAGCCAATTAACCCGCAAATCTGTAAGTCTTTGGAGTGTGGGAAGAAACCGAAGATCTCGGAAAAAAACCCACGCAGGTCACGGGGAGAATGTACAAACTCCGTACAGACAGCAGTCAGGATCGAACCCGGCTCTCTGGTGCTGTAAGCCCTACCGCTGCACCACTCTACCTCCACGACTGGCACTACTCCAGCAATTTGTGTCCTTTGACATGCAGGCTAGTTTCATACCTACTACATACTTTGCCAAGCCTACAATTTGTGTCTGTCTCCATTCTACGTTGCTGTAATCCCCACTCAGAATGCTCTGTGCCCTCTCGTTCCTACCTATCTCGTCCATGTCACCCTTGACTGGTGCCGCAAGAGCTTTCCTTCCATGTAGTTTAGTCACGTCAGCACTAACCGATGTCTCCCATTACACGCTGCCTGATTCTGTTAATTATGTTTCAGAAACCATTAATTTCAGCTGGAGTCAGGATACGGCATGTTTGCTAAGTGTGCTTCTCGTCTCAATTTCAGGCTCCTGCTGTCATTAGAGGCAGAAATCACTTTGAATTCCTTGGGTCCATCTTAGAAGACCCTTTGTCAAACATCATGACTCCAAACGGGCTTCATTGAACACTTGCGCTCGGTTAGAAACATTGAAACATAGACAATAGGTGCGGGAGTAGGCTATTCAGCCCCTCGCGCCAGCACCGCCATTCAATGTTATCATGGCTGATCAGCCAGAATCAGTACCCCGTTCCTGCCTTCTCCCCATTTCCCTTGATTCCGTTAGCCCAAAGAGCTAAATCGATCACTCTTTTGAATATATCGTAGAACTGAGTGGGGTTCTAGAGTACGCGATCTCCCGGTTGCCAAACACTTTAACTCCTCTTCCCATTCCCACACTGATCTTTCCCTTCATTACTTGAGTGAGGCCACATGCAAACTGGAGGAGCAGTACCTCACATTATAAGGGATAGGAGTAGAATTGGGCCATTCAGCCCATCAAGTCTACTCCGCAATTCAATCATGGCTGATCTATCTCTCCCTCCTAACCCCATTCTCCTGCCTTCTTCCCAAAACCTCTGCCACTCATACTAATCAAGAATCGATCTATCTCTGAAGGGCCGAATGGCCTACTCCTGCACCTATTTTCTATTTTTTATGTTTCTATGTTTATCCCTGCACTTGGGTAGTTTATAACCCTACCGTATGAAGGTTGAATTCCCCAATTTTAGGTAACCACTAACTAACCCTCCCAATAAACCCCCCTGACCTTTCTCCTCACACCTGCCCACCCACCTGGACCCCTACCTATTTCTCTCCTCCACACCACCCTCTTCCCCCTCCTGCTACTTTCCTCCATCTGGCTTCACAATCCGTAACTCTTCAAAACCATCTCACACCTTCTCTTCTTATCTCTAGCCTTTGTCCCAACCATCTGCTGAAACTGACTACCTCCCCTCTCTCCCACGGCGGCGGAAGCTGGACAAAGGGGGTTGACAAGATGGCGGCGGATGGAGGAGAGGATCGGTGTTGCCAGGACAACGGTCCTTCAAGACCAAGATAACGCTCTGAACTCTTAAGAACTTTGAAGCTTTGCGGGTGCCAGAGACGTGGTGACTCTTTACGTACAGTCTCGGCGATGCCTACTATTAGATTACAATCATTACACATTTGTACTTATCCATGAATGTGCTTTATAGTTTAGTTTCGAGATGTGCAGAAACAGGCCCTTTGGCCCACCGAGTCCGGGCGGACCAGCGATCCCCGCACATTAACGCTATCTACACACACTAGCGACAATTTACATTTATATCGTCAATTAACCTACAAACCTGTACGTCTTTGGAGTGTGGGAGGAAACTGAAGATCTCTGAGAAAGCCCACGCGGTCATGGGGAGAATGTACAAACTCCGTACAGACAGCACCCGTAGTCGGGATCGAACCCGGGTCTCCGGCACTGCAAGCGCTGTAAGGCAGCAACTCTACCGCTGCACCACCGTGCCGCACCTACAGTGCTTATCTATAGTATGAACTGGATTGTATGCAAAGCAAAGCTTTTCACTGTCCCGAGGTACATAGGTACATGTGACAGAAAATTATCATCATCATCACTCCTGATGCTGGGTTCCAGCCCGAAATATCTACAATGTAAGAGGGACAAGATTTAACAGGAACCTGAGAGGCAACTGATACACTCAGAAGGTGGTGGGTACATGGAATGAGCTGTCGGAGGAGGTAGTTGACACAAGTAATATCACAGAGTTTAAAAGACACTGGGACAGGTAGACGAATAGGAAAAGTTTAGAAGGATATAATAATAATAATAATAATAATAATAAATTTTATTTATGGGCGCCTTTCAAGAGTCTCAAGGACACCTTACAAAATTTAGTAACAGAATAAAAAACATGTAAGCAGAATGAAACAAAACAAAAAAATAACGACAAAAAATAAATAAAAAAATAAATAATAAAGACATCAACAATACACAATTCAAAGACACAATTCAAAGAGAGAGCAGCGGCAGCTAATTGCGCCAGCGTTCACTCTCCCTTCCGGCAGCCATCTTGGAAACGGAACAATAAGAATCATTTAACATAGAAACATCCCCCCACAATGGTTACCAGTATGAAGGAAGGCACAATGTCCAGTCCCCATCCCCAGTTCACCCATAGTCGGGCCTATTGAGGCCTCCACAGTTGCCTCTACGGAGGCCCGATGTTCCAGGCCGTTCTCACCGGGTGATGTTGGTACGGCGTCAGGAGAGTCCTCTCAGCGGCCTGGGACACCTGGAACGGCCGCTTCCTTACCGGAGACCGCGGCATCTGAAGCCGACAAGGTCGCGACAGTTGGAGCTCCACCACTGGCGATCTCATCGAGAGATCCCAGACTCCCGATGTTGAAATCAGCGCCGCCGCCCGCAGCTGGTCGCTCCGCAGACCTGCAGCTCCGCGGTGTTTTCCTCGGCGGTCTCAGCTCACCGGAGCTCCAGCGAGGCGATCCAGCGCGGCGACCCAGGCAAGGCATCGCCCGCTCCGCTCCGCGATAACGCTCCAGCGCTGTGCCGCCACCGAAGCCGAAGGTGCTGGGCGGTCCCCCGACAGGAAACACCGCTCCAGGCCCGCTGGTAGGCCACGAGGACGGGTCGAAACTGCAGCCTCTCCGACCAGGTAGGGACCTAGAAAGTAAATTCCCCCCCCCCCCCCCCACACATAAAAAAGTCTACACCTCCTAAGACAAAATACAAAACTCACTAAAAATTAAAGAAAAGAATGGAAAAAACGGACAGCTGCTAGCTAGGCAGCCGTGCCCCAAGATGGCGCCCCCTACTTGGGATATGGGCCAAACGTGGGCAAATGGGACGAGCCTCGATGAGGCAGTTTGGTTGATATGGATGAGTTATACTGTCTGTGCTGTATGACGCAATGGCTATAATTACTTTCTGAGTTTAGTTTATTGTCACGTGTACCGAGGTACGGTGAAAAGCTTTTGTTACGTGCTAACCAGTCAGCGGAAAGATAATACATGATTACAATCGAGCCGTCCACAGTGTACAGATACATAATCAAGAGAATAATGTTTGGTGCAAGATAAAGCCAGTAAAGTCCGATTAAAGATAGTCCAAGGGTCACCAATGAGGTAGATAGTAGTTCAGGACTGCTCTCTGGTTGTGGTAGGATGAATCAGTTGCCTGATAACAGCTGGGATGAAACTGCCCCTGAATCTGGAGGTGTACATCTTCACACTTCTATACTTTTAGCCTGATGGGAGAGGGGAGAAGAGGGAGTGGCCCGGGTGCGACTCGTCCTTGATTATGCTGCTGGCCTTGCCGAGCCAGCGTGAGGTGTAAATGGAATAAATAGAAGGGAGGTTGGTTTGTGTGATGGTCTGGGCTGCGTCCACAATTCGCTGCAATTTCTTGCGGTCTTGGATGGAGCTGTTCCCCAAACCAAGCTGTGATGCATCTGTAGAAGTTGGTGAGAGTTGTAGGGGACATGCCGAACTTCCTAAGACTTCTAAGGAAGTAGAGGCGTTGGGGTGCTTTCATGGTCATTGCTTCAATATGGGTGGTCCAGGAGAAGTTGTTGGTGATATTAACTCTGAGGAATTTGATGTTTTAGACCATATCTACTTCGGCACCTTCAATATAAACTAGGGTATGTGTACTGCTTCACTTCCTGAAGTCGATTTCTATCTCCTTTGTCTCGCTGTTGTTGAATGAACTCATCATTGATTATGCTGCTGGCCTTGCCAAATACCACACAGCATTTGGTGGTCATTTTGTGGGCCTTATGCATGTTATGTGCCGCTACCAATGCTGGGCAAAATGTTGCCTGGGTTTACATGCATTTAATCGCCGAAGAGCTGCTAATAAAACTGAAGACTTTGCAATCATCACAAGATCATTAGTGGTGGGGGCAGAATTAGGCCATTCGGCCCATCAAGTCTACTCCACCATTCCATCATGGCTGATCTATCTCTCCCTCTTAACCCCATTCTCCTGCCTTCTCCCCATAACCTCTGACACCCGTACTAATCAAGAATCTATCAATCTCTGCCTTAAATATATCCACTGACTTGGCCTCCACGGCCTCCTGTGGCAAAGAATTCCACAGATTCGCCACCCTCTGATTAAAGACTTTCCTTCTCATCTCCTTCCTAAAACCAAGGCTTTCTGAGGCTGATTTGTATTAGGCAAGGTGTAGCGAGTGATGGGGCCACACAGGCTCAATGCAGTTCATCAAGACTCTTTCATCTTGAACACCTGTTTGGGCCTAATGCTTTCTGAGCGCCACTGAGACCGCAATGTGTTAGTCAGGGCACAGTTGGGCATCATTTATCGGGACTCTAGGCTGCCCACATGCTAGTCCCAACCTCCCTGATGGGGCCAAAGCAATGCAGACCGAGGGGACTAGAATATCGGGAGGACTCTTTTTAATTTAGTTTAGAGATACAGTGCGGAAACAGGCCCTTTGACCCCATTGAAGATAGACACAAAATGCTGGATGCGGGACAGGCAGCATTTCTGGAGAGCAGGAATAGGTGACGTTTTGGGTCGAGACCCTTCTTCAGACTTCGGCCCATTGAGTCTGCACCGACCAGTGATCACCGCACATTAACACTATCCTACGCACACTAGGGGCAATTTACATTTACATCAAGCCAATTAACCTAAAAAACTTTTGGTGTGTGGGTGGAAATCTAAGATCTTGGAGAAATCCCACGCAGGCCACGGGGAGAACGCAGGAACTCCGTGCAGACAAGCACCCTTACTCAGGATCAAACTCAGGTCTCTGGCACTGTAAGACAGCAACTCTACTGCTACATCACTGTGCCACACTAAGAGAGTTCTCATATCGAGAGGACTAGAATATATAAGCAAGGATGTAATGCTGAGGCTTATAAGGCGATGGTCAAACCACATATGGACTATTCATGTTCATAAGTTCTAGGATAGTATTAGGCCATTCGGCCCATTAAGTCTACGCCACCATTCAATCAAGGCTTATCAGTCTTTCCCTCTCAACTCCATTCTTCTGCCTTCTCCCCATAACCCCTGAGACCTGTACTAATCAAGAATCCACCTAAAAAATATCCTCCGACTTGGTCTCCACAGCCTTCTATGGCTAAGGATTCCACAGATTCACCACCCCTCTGATTGAATAAATTTCTCCTCATCTCCTTCCTAAAAGAACGTCCCTTAATTCTGAAGCTGTGCCCTCTGGTCCTAGACTCTCACACTAAAAATTAAATTAAATTTCTTTATTTATATAGCACATTTTTAGTCAACTTGCATTGACCCCAAAGTGCTTCACATAATTACATCCACACGCACAGGCAAAGGTGGGTGAAGTGTCTTGCCCAAGGACACACACAAGCAAAGGTGGGTGAAGTGTCTTGCCCAAGGACACAACGACAGTATGCACTCCAAGCGGGATTCGAACCAGCTACCTTCCGGTTGCCAGCCGAACACTTAGCCCATTGTGCCATCTGTCGTCCCACTGTTGTCAGACACTAGTGGAAACATCCTCTCCATATCCACTCTATCCAGGCCTTTCACTATTCTGTATGTTTTAATGACATCCCCCCTCATTCTTCTAAACTCCAGCGAGTACAGGCCCAGTGTCGACAAACGCTCATCATAGGTTAACCTGCTCCTTGCTGGGATTATTCTTGTAAATCTCCTCTAGACCCTCTCCAGAGCCAGCACATCCTTCCTCAGATATGGTGCCCAAAATTGCTCACAGTGTTCCAAATGCGGCCTTATAGAGCCTCGACATTAAATCCCAGTTTTTTGTGTACAGGCTCTCTCAAAATAAATGCTAGCATTGAGTATGCTTTCTTCACTACTGATTCGACTTGCATTCAATTCGACTTGTATTGTCGTCCGAGTGTACTCCCCTGTCCTTCCTCACCCCTAAGGTCTCCAGAAGACCATTGGGGGGCAGTGCACAAGCCTGCAGATGCTGGAATCCGGAGGGCAAAGCAAACTACTGGAGGAACTCAGTGGGTCAAGCAGCATCTTAGTTTAGTTTTAGTTTAGAGATCCAGTGCGGAAACAGGCTCTTTGGCCCACTGAGTTCGGACCGACCAGCGATTCCCGCACTCTACCCCACACACACTAGGGACAGTTTACACTTGTGCCAAGCCAATTAACCTACAAACCTGTACGCCTTTGGAGTGTGGGAGGAAACCGAAGATCTCGGGGAAAACCCACGCAGGCCACGGGGAGAACGTACAAACCCCGTACAGTCAGCGCCTGTAGTGAGGATCGAACCTAGGTCTCTATCGCTGTGAGGCAGCAACTCTGCCACTGCACCGCCGTGCCTCCCTATGTACGAGGGAGAAAGTAATCACCTCTAGGTTCTCGGTACAGGTGACAATTTACTGAACCTGAAACCATAAACATGGAGGAACACAAGCATGTTCTCTGGTTAGAGTCAGGGAATCATAGAGTGATACCATGTGGAAACAGGCCTTTCGGCCGAACTTGCCCACACCGGCCAACATGCCCCATCTTCACCAGTCCCACCGGCCTGCATTTGGTCCATATCCCTCTAAACCTGACCTATCCATCCACCTGTCTAATTGTTTCTTAAACGTTACAATAGTCCCAGCCTCAACTACCTCCTCTGGCAGCTCGTTCCATACAACCACCACCCTTTGTGTGAAAAAGTTACCCCTCAGATTCCTATTAAATATTTCCCCCTTCACCTTAAACCTATGTCCTCTGGTTCTCAATTCCACTACGCTGGGCAAGAGGCTCTGTGCATCTACCCAATCTATTCCTCTTATGGCTTTGCATACCTCTATAAGATCACCCCTCATCCTCCTGCGCTCCCAGGAATAGAGTCCCAGCCTGCTCAACCTTTAGGTACTCAGACCCTCGAGTCCTGGCAACATCCTTGTAAATCTTCTCTGTAGCCTTTCCAGCTTGACAACATCAAGTTGATATTAACATTGCAGCCCCACCATCACCGTTCCTGTGGTCATCATTAACCTGAAGCTCATCTGGATTCACTACATTAATTATGTGGCTGCTGAAGCAAGTCAGAGGTTGGGTATCTTATGGTTAGATTAGGTTAGGGCAGCTCAGTGGCACAGTGATAGAGTTGCTGCAGAGCATCAGAGAGACCCGGGTTCGATCCTGACTAAAGGCGCAGTCTGTACGACGATTGTACGTTCTCCCTGTGACCGCGTGGGTTTTCTCCTGGTGCTCCGGCTTTCCTCCCACTCTCCAAATACATGTAGGTTTGTAGGTTAATTGGCCTCCGAAAATTGTACATTGTCCCGAGTGTGTAGGACAATGTACGGAGTGATCGCTGGTCGGTGTGGACTCGGTGGGACGAAGGCTCTGTTTCCGTGCTGTATCTCTAAAGTCTAATGTAAAGTTGAAAGTCCAAAAAAAATGTTTCAGTCGGTCACTCACTTGTGACTCTTCAAGATGTTTCTGCTTCTGACAAGCATCATCAGGAAGATGAAGGAATATACTTCAGTTTCCAAGATAAATGTAGCTCTCGAAACCCCGAAGAACCTTGACATCATCTAGAAAAAAAGTAGTCTGTTAACCAACTCCCACACACTACCTCAAACATCCATTCTCCCTGCCACAGAGCATATCACCATGAAACACATATAAAGTGCAGGGAAATTACAGAACAGAAAGTAACAAAAAGGGCAATATGGGGTTAAAATGTACATTGATTACATTGAATGGCGCTGCTGGCCTGAAGGGCCGAATGGCCAACTCTTGCACCTATTTGCTATTCTATGTTTTCTATGTTTACTCTCACAGCACCCGCAAAGTTGAAATTTTATTTAGAGATAATGCGCGGAATAACATAGAAACATAGAAACATAGAAAATAGGTGCAGGAGGAGGCCATTCGGCCCTTCAAGCCAGCACCGCCATTCATTGTGATCATGGCTGATCTTCCCGTATCAATAACCCGTGCCTGCCTTCTCCCCATATCTCTTGACTCCACGAGCCCCTAAAGCTTTATCTAACTCTCTCTTAAATCCATTCAGTGATTTGGCCTCCACTGCCCTCTGTGGCAGGGAATTCCATAAATTCACAACTCTCTGGGTGAAAACGTTTTTTCTCACCTCAGTCTTAAATGGCCTCCCCTTTATTCGAAGACTGTGGCCCCTGGTTTTGGACTCGCCCAACATTGGGAACATTTTTCCTGCATCTAGCTTGTCCAGTCCTTATATAATTTTATATGTTTCTATAAGATATCCCCTCATCCTTCTAAACTCCAGTGAATACAAGCCTAGTTCAATCTTTCCTCATATGACAGTCCCTCCATCCCAGGGATCAATCTCGAGAACCTACGCTGCACTGCCTCAATCACAACGATGTCCTTCCTCAAATTAGGAGACCAAAACTGTACACAATACTCCAGATGTGGTCTCACCTGGTTGCTCAGCACTTCAACTCCCCCTCACATTCCCAATCTGACTTTTCTGTCCTGGGCCTCCTCCATTGTCAGAGTGAGGCCCAGCGCAAATTGGAGGAACAGCACCTCATATTTTGCTTGGGTAGCTTACACCCATGCGGTATAAACATTGACTTCTCTAACTTCAAATAGTCCTTGTTTTCCCTCTCTCTCCATCCCCTCCTCCTTCCCAGTTCTCCCACCAGTCTTACTGTCTCTGAATACATTCTATCTCTGTCCCGCCCACTCCCCTGACATCAGTTTGAAGAAGGGTCTCGACCTGAAACGTCGCCCATTCCTTCTCTCCAGAGATGCTGCTGCCTGTCCCGCTGAGCTACTCCAGCATTTTGTGTCTATCGAGGAAGAACTAAGGGAAAGGACTTGTACTTTATTTCGCCTTCCATCACAGTGAGGAATGTGTAGGAGTCACTGTAGTGGATGTTCATGTTAAAATGTGTTTTTGAGTGATCTGTTGCTTTTTATTTGTATGACTGACCTGGCCAATGCAATTCCTCGCATGTTGCAAAACATACTTGGCGAATAAAGTGTGATTCTGATTCTGATTCTGATCTTAAAGTTAAACTAATCTCCTCTGCCTCCATATCCCTCCGTACCTTGCATATCCAGGGAGGCACAATGGCATAACTGATAGAGCTGAACTCCGGTGCTGTCTGTGTGGAGCTTGCACATCCACCCTGTGACAGCTTGGGCTTTCCTTCAGGTTCTTCAGTTTCGTCCCACATTCGGGGTTGTAGGTTAATTAGCTGCTGTAAATTGCCCCTAGTGTGCAGGGAATGGAAGCAAAATTGGGATAGCATAGAACTAGTGTGAGCAGGTGATCGTGGATGAGTCTAAATGGGCTCCATGCTGTACAGAGCATATCCTGTAGTTTTTAATTTAAGTTTTTGAGTTACAGCATGGAAACAAGCCCCCCGGCCCACCGAGTCCATGACGACTAGCGATCACCCGTACACTAGTTCTACCCTACAATTTACACAAGCCAATTAACCCATACACTAGGGTGTCTTTGGAGTGTGGGGTGAAACCGGTGCACCCGGAGAAAACCCACGCGGTCACAGGACGAACGTACAAACTCCTACAGACAGCACCCGAATTCAGGATTGAACCCGGGTCTCATAGAAACTGGAAATAGGTGCAGGAGTAGGCCATTCGTCCCATCAAGTTAGCACCACCATTCAATATGATTACGGCTGATCAAGCCATATCAGTACCCCATTCCTGCTTTTTCCTCATATCCCTTGATTTCATTAGCCCCAAGAGCTATACTGTATCTTACTCTCTTATAAACATCCAGTGAATTGGCCTTCACTGCCTTCTGTGGCAGAGAATTCCACAAATTCCACAAATTCACAACTCTCTGGGTGAAAACATTATTTCCTCATCTCAGTCCTAAATGGCCTATCCCTTATTCTTAAACAGTGACCCCTGGTTTCTGGACTTCCCCCAAAATCGGGAACATTTTTCCTGCATTTCCTGCATTTTTCCTGCATCTAGCCTGTCCAATCCCTTAAGAAATGTATATGTTTCTATAAGATACCCTCTCATCCTTCTATGTTCCAGTGAATTCAAGCCCAGTCAACGCATTATTTAATCATATGACAGTCCCGCCATCCTGGGAATTAACCTCGTGAACCTACACTGCACTCCCTCAATAGCAAGAATGCCCTTCCTCAAATTAGGAGACCAAACCTGCACACAATACTCCAAGTGTGGTCCCACCAGGGCCCTGTACAACTGCAGTAGGACCTCCTTGCTCCCATACTCAAATCCTCTCGCTATGAAGCCCAACATGCCATTAGCTTTCTTCACTGCCTGCTGTACCTGCATGCTTACTTTCAGCATACTCTGGCGCTGTAAGGCAGCAACTCTACCACTGTGCCACCGAACCCGTCCTATTGAGCATTGAGCATGTATGGAAAATGAAACATTCCCAGCATAGTCAAGATTCAAGATGGGTCACATGTACAATATTGTCACATGTACCATAAGGCACAGTGAAATTCGAGTTACCATACGGCCACATCAAGTGAAAAGCAGTAAGACACACAACCACATAAAATAAAATTAAACATAAACATCCACCACAGTGGCTCCCCACATTCCTCACTGTGATGAAAGGCAATAGTCCAATCTCTCCCTCTTCCTTCTCCGTGGTCGGGGCCATCAAAGCTCCCGCAGCCGGCGATCCAAGGCCCTCGCGTCGGGGTGATGGAACTTCAGTGTTTCCACTTTGAAGGAAATTACCTAAAATTCGGGAAATCCTGGTTGTCTTCGGGTAATTTTAGGGAAATAGAATAATTTCGGGAAACTTCGGGAAATTTCCGCATCTGGCCCACGAAGGGGTGTCAAGGTAATACACACAGCACTGACGGTTTGCGCTCAAAGGTTTAAACAGAGCGCTGTCAGTTTAACGCGTGGGAATTTAAACAAAGAGCTGTCGGTTGCAGCGCTATGGGTTTTAAATATAGCGCTCCTGGCTGCAGCGCTATGGGCTTTAAACATAGCGCTATGGCCACAGCGCTATGGGTCACAGACTGTTTGGAAAAATTCTCGTATAACAATGAGTCTTTGGAATTCTCTTTCTCAGTGGAAGTTGAACCTTTGATTATTTTTTAGGCACTGGTAGAATTCTGGATAAGTCGAGTGGTGAAATGTTACCAGTGGGATTGCAGTTACATTGGGATTGGCCTTGATTTTACAGAACAGTGGGTTGGCTCAATGGGGAGAGAGGGAGAGAGGAGGAGGAGGAGGGGGAGGGAAAGAGGGAGGGCTGGAGAGAGGGTGAAAGGGAAGGAGGGCTAGAGGGAGAGAAGGGAGAGGAGAGGGAGAGTGGGAGAGAGGAGAGGGGGAGTGGGAGAGAGGGAGGGAGGGAGAGAGGGAGGGATGGAGGGAGGGAAAGGGGGAGGGAGAAAGGGAGGGAGAGAAAGAGGGAGGGGGAGGGAGAGAGGGAGAGAGCGAGAGAGGGAGAGAGGGGGAGGGAGAGGGAGGGAGGGAGAGGGTGGGAGAGGGAGGGAAGGAGGGAGAGGGAGGGAAATGGGGAGGCAGGTAAAGGGGAGGGAGGAAGGGAAGGAGGGGGAGGGAGGGAGGGAGAGTGGGAGGGAGAGAGAGAAAGCTGTTGGAGGCAATGAAAGCTGCCTTGCATAACACTGTACAAGTGAATAACAGAAGCAGGCAGACACAATGTAGTTACATAGATCTGTTTTGCCTTGTTCTTCTTTGTGTTGCTAACGTGTGCCTGTGAAAAAAACCCAACAACAAATAGCACGCAGGAAGCATTTTTGAAAATTTCAGGGAACACCATCAAATTCCAGGACATTTAGGATTCTATTTAAGGAAATGTGGAAGCAGTGTGGAACTCTCCCGTGGGGACGGTCGTAACTCACCACGGCTTGGTACCCCGACTCAGTCTCTAACCAGAGACCGCAATGTTTTGACAGGGCTCCACGATGTATGTTTCCCTGTATAACATGTGAGGCAGAATCTGTGGGAAGTGAAAGAGGGTGAATATTTCAGATCAAAAGGATTGCACGTTTCTATTCTTAACCAGCGTAGAAATCTGATGACACTTTTCGTGCAGCTGTGACAACGAATATTCAAAACGATGGGAGGATTCATATCCCCCGAGCAGACACCGCTATCTGTGGTGGTATAAAATTACATAGACTCTGCTTGAGTATAAAATTAGAACTTAACTCAATCTGATCTCCGCCAATGGAGAAACTCAAGCAAAGGGGGGGGCGTAGCTAAACCTAATCCAACCTGTCAACAATCGCATAATCATTCGTTTAGTTTAGCTTAGTTTAGTTTAGAGATACAGTGCAGAAACAGGCCCTTCGGCCCACTGAATCCACACCGGCCAGCAATCCCCGTACACTACTATGCTTTCCTGCATAAAAGTGGGTGGTTTTGCAGGTAGTGAAGATGGTTGAGAAAGATTGCAGCATGATCTGGATTGATTGGCCAGGTGGGCTGAGGAATGATTGATGGAATTTAGCATGAGTTGTTGCATTTCTGGGACATCTAACATGGCCAGGACCAACACAGTGAATGGTAGGGTTCTGCAGAGTGTTGTAGAGCAGAGGGATCTTAGAGTGGAGGTGCATGGTTCCTTGAAGGTCGAGTCGCAGGTAGACAAGGTGATCAAAAAGGCATTTGGCACATTGACCTTCATCAGTCAGTATTGAGTATAGAAGTTGGGATGTCATATTGCAGTTATATAAGATGTTGGTGAGGCTGCATTTAGAGTATTGTGTTCAGTTCTGGGCACCATCTTATAGGAAAGATGTTGTCAAGCTGGAAAGGGTGCCGAGAAGATTTATGAGGATGTTGCCAGGACTCGAGAGCCTGAGCTATAGGGAGAGCTTGAGCAGGCTGGGACTCTATTCTTTGGAGCACAAGGGTTGAGGGGTGATCTTAGTAAGGTGCATACAATTATGAGAGGAATAGATCGGGTAGATCCACAGAGTCTCTTGCCCAGAGTAGGTGAATCGAGGACCAGAGGACATAGGTTTAAGGTGAAGGGGAAAAGATTTAATAGGAATCTGAGGGGTAACTTTTTCACACAAAGGGTGGTGAGTGTATGGAACAAGCTGCCAGAGGAGGTAGTTGAGGCTGGGACTATCCCATTGTATATGGATATCCAGGTACATGGATAGGACAGATTTGGAGGAATATGGGCCAAATATGGGCAGGTGGGACTAGTGTAGATGGGACATGTTGGCCGGTGTGGGCAAGTTGAGCCGAAGACCCTGTTTCCACACTGTATCACTCTATGATTCTATGACTCTATGACTAGGGTGGCATGGTGGCATAATGGTAGGGCTACTGCCTTACAGTGCCAGAGACCCGGGTTCTCCCCGAGACCTGCATGGAATTCCTCCGAAATCTTCGGTTTCCTCCCACACTCCAAAGATGTGCAGGTTTGTAGCTTAATTGGCTTCGTTAAAAATTGTAAATTGTCCCAAGTGTGTGTAGGATAGTTGTCCCTTGTCTGTGTTAGTGTGCGGGGGTCGCTGGTCGGTGCGGACTCGGCCTATTTCTCTGCTGTATCTCTAAACTAAAAGATTTCCCCTTTATCCAGTTTAAGGATAAGGGGGAAATCTTTTAGGACTGAGATGAGAAAAACATTTTTTACACAGAGAGTGGTGAATCTCTGGAATTCTCTGCCACAGAATGTAGTTGAGGCCAGTTCATTGGCTATATTTAAGAGGGAGTTAGATGTGGCCCTTGTGGCTAAATGGATCAGGGGGTATGGAGAGAAAACCAGGTACAGGATACAGAATTTGATTGATCAGCCATGATCATATTAACCATATAACCATATAACAATTACAGCACGGAAACAGGCCATCTCGACCCTTCTAGTCCGTGCCGAACACATAATCTCCCCTAGTCCCATATACCTGCGCTCAGACCATAACCCTCCATTCCTTTCCCATCCATATAACTATCCAATTTATTTTTAAATGATAAAAACGAACCTGCCTCCACCACCTTCACTGGAAGCTCATTCCACACATGAGGGGCATCTTGGTTGGCATGGGAAAGTTGGGCTGAAGAGCCTGTTTCTGTGTTCCATGATTCTCTGGGCCAAGGGATCCATATTGAATGGTGGTGCAGGCTCGAGGGGCCGAATGGCCTACTCCTGCACCTATTTTCTATGTTTCTATGTTTCTATGTAAACTAAACTAAACAACACTGAACTAAATGCATTATCTTACACACACTAAGGACAATTTACAATTTTTCAATTTTACACCCAGGGGAAACCCTGGCGTTGATGGGGAGAACGTATAAACTCTGTATAAACAGCACCCGTAGTCAGGATCGAACCAGTGTCACCACGACTATAAGGCAGCAGCTCTACCTCTGCGCCACCGTGACACACTATGCACACGTTATCACGCAGCACGAATAGAAACCAAGGGTACGGATCGAACATGGGCAAATGGGATTAGTGTAGATTGGCAAAAATGCTGGCTTGGATGTGGTGGGCCTGCGTCTGTGCAACATAATTCCATCGTTCTGTGGCGCCAACTGCGGTCGTTGTTGAAATGCAATAACGCTGGCTGCCTATACATGTTCAGTAGGTTTCCACATACAGTCATGGACTTCACAACGCATGGAGATGGATCCCTTGGCCCAGAGAATCATGGAACACAGAAACAGGCTCTTCAGCCCAACTTTCCCATGCCGACCAAGATGCCCCTCATTCTCCAGTCCCACCTGCCTGTGTTTGGCCCATATCCCTCCAAACCTTTTCAATCCATGCAGTGTCTAAATATCTCTTAAATAGGTTGTGATAGTTAGTATCTCTCGCAACTACCTCCGCTGGCAGTTCATTCGATACACCTACCACCCTTTATAGAATAAAAGTTGTCACTTAGGTTCATAAGGTCATAAGTTCCAGGAGCAGAGTTAGGCCATTCGTCCCATCAAGTCTACTCCGCCATTCGATCACGGCTGATCTATCTCTCCCTATCAACCCCATTCTCCTGCCTTCTCCCCATGACCCCTGACACCCGTACTAATCAAGAATACCTCAATCTCCACTTTAAAAACACCCAATGAATCTGTCTCATGTGGTTACTGGGAACGCCACAAGAATTCCTAGCTCAGTTTTATTGATAATTGCTGAAGAGTTCTAATCATCGGGGCCAATTCTTACCGAGATCAAGCCTTGTTCTACCATCTTACTTCAAATTCAAGTTCAAGTTCAAGTGAGTTTATTGTCATGTGTCCCTGATAGGACAATGAAATTCTTGCTTTGCTTCAGCACACAGAACATAGTAGGCATTTACTACAAAACAGATAAATGTGTCCATATACCATTGTATAAATATATACACACATGAATAAATAAACTGATAAAGTGCAAATAACAGATAATGGGTTATTAATAATCAGAGTTTTGTCCGAGCCAGGTTTAATAGCCTGATGGCTGTGGGGAAGTAGCTATTCCTGAACCTGGTTGTTGCAGTCTTCAGGCTCCTGTACCTTCTACCTGAAGGTAGCAGGGAGATGAGTGTGTGGCCAGGATGGTGTGGGTCTTTGATGATACTGCCAGTCTTTTTGAGGCAGCGACTGCGATAAATCCCCTCGATGGAAGGAAGGTCAGAGCCGATGATGGACTGGGCAGTGTTTACTACTTTTTGCAGTCTTTTCCTCTCCAGGGCGCTCAAATTGCAGAAACCAAGCCACGATGCAACCGGTCAGCATGCTCTCTACTGTGCACCTGTAGAAGTTAGAGAGAGTCCTCCTTGACAAACCGACTCTTCGTAATCTTCTCAGGAAGTAGAGGCGTTGATGAGCTTTCTTGATAATTGCAGTAGTGTTCTCGGACCAAGAAAGATCTTCAGAGATGTGCACGCCCAGGAATTTGAAGCTCTTGACCCTTTCAACCATCGACCCGTTGATATAAATGGGGCTGTGGGTCCTCCTCCTACTCCTTCCAAAGTCCACAATCAGTTCCTTGGTTTTGCTGGTGTTGAGGGCCAGGTTATTGCGCTGGCACCATATGGACAGTTGCTCGATCTCTTCTCTATACTCTGACTCATCCCCATCAGTGATACGTCCCACAACAGTGGTGTCGTCAGCGAACTTGATGATGGAGTTCGCACTGTGATTGGCTACGCAGTCATGGGTATAGAGTGACTTCTGTAACATAAAAACAAATTTCCAATTCTACTCGAGGCAGGAAACATGTTCCCGATGTTGGGGGAGCCTAGAACCAGGGGCCACAGTTCAAGAATAAGGGGTAGGCCATTTAGGACTGAGATGAGGAAAAACTTTTTCACCCGGAGAGTTGTGAATTGGTAGAATTCTCTGCCGCAGAAGGCAGTGGAGGCCAATTCACTGGATGTTTTCAAAGGTGAGTTAGATAGAGATCTTAGGGCTAACGGAATCAAGGGGTATGGGGAGAAGGCAGGAACGGGGTACTGATTGTGGATGATCAACCATGATCACATTGAAGGGCGGTGCTGGCTTGAAGGGCCGAATGGCCTACTCCTGCACCTATTGTCTTTGTATCTATGTATCTATGTACTGCGTCGAAATGCGTGACATTCATGGAACGACAGACAAAGCCTTTTGTTTAAAAGCCTTTATTAGATTTTCTCTCTACTCTGTTAGACACAATGGCCGTATCACATGAATTGTGAGAATTTGTCTTGAATTGTTTCCCATATCTGTGATTAAACTCTAATGTGATACGATTCTATATTTATTCTCAATTTTCCCATGAGGTCAGAGCGACATAACTTGACAATCTTAATCACCTACTTTCAGAAAAATGTTTTCTTTCAATCTTACTCTTCTGCTACTTCCCATCGGTTAAACCATTGTTGCAAAGGTAATGCAAACCATAGATAGACACAAACGTGCGTCACGGTGGCGCAGCTGCAGAGTTGCTGCCTTACAGCGCTTGCAGCGCCGGAGACCCGGGTTCGATCCCGACTACTATCTATATGGAGTTTGTACCTTCTCCCCGTGACCACCTGGGTTTTCGCCGAGGTCTTCGGTTTACTCCCACACTCCAAAGACGTACAGGTTTGTAGGTTAATTGGCTTGATATAAGTGTGACAATTGTCCCTAGTGTGCCTAGGATAGTGTTAATGTGGGGGGATCGCTGGTCGGCACGGACTCGGTGGGCCAAAGGCCTGTTTCCGTGCTGTATCTCTAAAACTAAAACTAAAAAAAACATACAAAAAGCTGGAGTAACACAGCGGGTCAGGCAGCATCTTTGGAGAGAAGAAATAAGTGACGTTTCTTGTCGAAACCCTTCTTCAGACTGAGAGTCAGGGGAAAGGGAAACGAGAGATACAGACAGTGATGTAGAGAGATACAGTGGCTTGCAAAAGTATTCATACCCCTTGAACTTTTCCACATTTTGTCACGTTACAACCACAAACGTAAATGTATTTTATTGGGATTTTATGTGATAGACCAACACAATGTGGCGCATATTTGTGAAGTGGAAGGAAAATGATACATGGTTTTCAAATTTTTTTACAAATAAAAAACTGAAAAGTGTGGCGTGCAAAAGTATTCAGCCCTCTTTACTCTGATACCCCTAAATAAAATCCAGTGCAACCAATTGCCTTCAGAAGTCACCTAATTAGTAAATAGAGTCCACTTGTGTGTAATCTAATCTCAGTATAAATACAGCTGTTCTGTGAAGGCCTCAAAGGCTCGTTAGAGAACATTAGTGAACAAACAGCATCATGAAGCCCAAGGAACACACCAGACAGGTCAGGGATAAAGTTGTGGAGAAGTTTAAAGCAGGGTTAAGTTATAAAAAAATATCCCAAGCTTTGGGATATCTCACGGAGCACTGTTCAATCCATCATCCGAAAATGGAAAGAGTATGGCACAACAGCAAACCTACCAAGACATGGCCGTCCACCTAAACTGACAGGCCGGGCAAGGAGAGCATTGATCAGAGAAGCAGCCAAGAGGCCCATGGTAACTCTGGAGGAGCTGCAGAGATCCACAGCTCTGGTGGGAGAATCTGTCCACAGGACAACTATTAGTCGTGCACTCCACAAATCGGGCCTTTATGGAAGAGTGGCAAGAAGAAAGCCATTGTTGAAAAAAAGCCATAAGAAGTCCCGTTTGCAGTTTGCCACAAGCCATGTGGGGGACACAGCAAACATGTGGAGGAAGGTGCTCTGGTCAGATGAGACCAAAATTGAAGTTTTTGGCATAAATGCAAAACGCTATGTGTGGTGGAAAACTAACACTGCACATCACCCTGAACACACCATCCCCACTGTGAAACATGGTGGTGGCAGCATCATGCTGTGGGGATGCTTTTCTTCTGCAGGGACAGGGAAGCTGGTCAGAGTTGATGGGAAGATGGATGGAGCCAAATACAGGGCAATCTTGGAAGAAAACCTGTTAGAGTCTGCAAAAGACTTGAGACTGGGGCGGAGGTTCACCTTCCAGCAGGACAACGACCCTAAACATACAGCCAGAGCTACAATGGAATGGTTTAGATCAAAGCATATTCATGTGTTAGAATGGCCCAGTCAAAGTCCAGACCTAAATCCAATTGAGAATCTCTGGCAAGACTTGAAAATTGCTGTTCACAGACGCTCTCCATCCAATCTGACTGAGCTTGAGCTATTTTGCAAAGAAGAATGGGCAAACATTTCAGTCTCTAGATGTGCAAAGCTGGTAGAGACATACCCCAAAAGACTTGCAGCTGTAATTGCAGCGAAAGGTGGTTCTACAAAGTATTGACTCAGGGGGGCTGAATACTTTTGCACGCCACACTTTTCAGTTTTTTATTTGTAAAAAAATTTGAAAACCATGTATCATTTTCCTTCCACTTCACAATTATGCGCCACTTTGTGTTGGTCTATCACATAAAATCCCAATAAAATACATTTACGTTTGTGGTTGTAACGTGACAAAATGTGGAAAAGTTCAAGGGGTATGAATACTTTTGCAAGCCACTGTATAGAACAAATGAAGGAAAGATAGGCAAAAAAAGTACCGATGATAAAGAAAACAGGCCATTGTAAGCTCAGGGCAAGGGTGAAAACAAGTTACAATGAGTCAACAAGATGACTTTGAATCTAGTATTGATAGAGAGAGAGAGGGATGCAAGGGTTACTTGAACTTAGAGAAAAACATTGTAGTTTAGCTGAGTTTTAAAGATACATCGGGGAAACAGGCCCTTCGGCCCACCAAGTCCGTGCTGACCAGCGATCCCTGCACTCTATCACTATCTTACACACACTAGGGACAATGCACAATTATACCAAAGCCAATTAACCTGCAAACCTGTATGCCTTTGGAGTATATTTTGCTCTTAGTTTAGAGATATAGTGTGGAAACAGGCCCTTCGGCCCACCGGGTACCTGCCGAACAACAACCACCCCGAACACTAGTTCTATTCTACACACCTTTACAATCCATGTACCTGGCTAAATCTTTCTTAAGTAGGTTGTGATAGTTCATGTTTATAAGGTCATAAGCTCCAGGAGCAGTTAATAACTTCATGGTCATAAGTAATAGCCGCAGAATTAGGCCATTCGGCCCATCAAGTCTACTCTGCCATTCAATCATGGCTGATCTATCTTTCCCTCTCAACCCCATTCTCCTGCCTTCTCCCCATAACCCCCTGACACCCGTACTAATCAAGAATCTGTCAACCTTCACTCGGGACAACTTAGAGGATCCAATTAACCTACAAACCTGTACTTTGTCTTTGGAGCGTGGGAGTAAACTGCAGCACCCGGAGAAATCCCACGCGGTCACAGGGAGAACGTACAAACTCTGAACTGCCAGCACCCATGGTCAGGATGGAACCAGGGTCTCTGGTGCTGTAAGGCAGCAAATTTGTTTAATTTAGTTTAGGGATACAAGGCGGAAACAGGCTCTTTGGCCGACGGAGTCCGCACCAGCCAGCGATCCCCGCATATTAACACTTTCAGACACACACTAGGGACAATATACACTTACATATACCAAGCCAATTAACCTACAAACCTGCATGTCTTTGGAGCTCTATCACTGCCCCACTGTGCCACCCTAAAATCATCAAGTTAAAGACACAGATACACACAAAAGGCTGGAGTTATTCAGCGGGACAGCCAGCATCCCTAGAGAGAAGGAATGGGTGACGTTTCTGGGCGAGACCCTTCTTCAGACTGGTTTGGGGATAAGGGAAGCGAGAGATATAATGAGCGTTAAAACCACCGCAGGTCGCTACACAGGCCAGAGCGGCAGTCGCTGTCACCAAGGTCATTCATCAGGGCTCACAGTGGGAGGGTAAAGGCAGTAGGATGGACAGATGCTTCGAGATCGCCGGAGTATGCTGTACTGCTGTGTTCAGGTCTGTGACCACCAGACTCGAGTGAACACACCCCATGCCCTCTGCACTTTGTCCACAAGCTTCTGACACATTGTACGCTGGATCTGACTCCACGCCCTGCAGGATTGTTTCAAGGGCACTGGCCACCTGTTTATATATTTGCATCAAGGAACCCGAAGAACTCTGGCCTCCCGAGGCGCATGGCACTTCAAAGAAAGGTTTGACAGTGATTTCCATGTCTCCGGAGGAGAGGAAGGTCGGGGAGGCAGAGGGGGAGGGGGGGGGGGGGGGGGGGGGGGGGGGGGGGGGCGGATGAGACCACACAAGAATACTGACGCTATTGAAGGGATATCTGGAAAAGCAACAAACTGGTTCCACCAAGATGCAGGACAGATCCCTCTTCCCTATGGCTGTGAAACTGTACAACTCCTTCCCCTTCTGTCGTGCGGTAGACTGAGACTGACTCGCCCCAATCTTTGCACATCCCCCCAGCCTCTCCACTCATCAATTTAATTTCATGTTACATGTATTTTGTGTTTACGACTGTTGGCAGATCAATTTCCCTCCTGGGATAAATAAAGTTCTATCGTATCATATCGTATTTTCAAGAGAGAGTTAGATTTAGCTCTATGGGCTAACGGAATCAAGGGATATGGGGAAAAAGCAAGAACGGGATACTGATTTTGGATGATCAGCCATGATCATATTGAATGGCGGTGCTGGCTGAAAGGGACGAATGGCCTACTCCTGCACCTATTTTCTATGTTTCCATGTTTCTATGTTTCGTATCGTATCATAACGGATTTGTTAAATCTGCGATATAATCATAAGGTCACGTGATAGGAGCAGAATTAGGCCATTCGGCCCATCAAGTCTACTCTGCTATTCAATCATGGCTGATCTATCTCTCCCTCCTAACCCCATTCCCCATAACCCCTGATAGGTGTACTAATCAAGAATCTATCTATCTCTGCCTTTTAAAAATATTTTCTGATTTGGCCTTCTGCAGCCTTCTTTGATAACACAAAGATATGGAGAAACTCTATATTGCTCCTGCACGCGCCCCGTTTGATAACATTCATGCACTTCATCCATCCTTCCGCACCTGCTCAAAGATTAAACCAAACACTTATTTACAAAGGCACTGATGCAGAAAGTTTCCGTCCGCCCGCTGCTCCAGTGTTAACAGAATAAATACGACACCGCAGAGACTTGTGTGCACACACTTTCAGTATCAGACGTGCATCAGCAGCTGTTTTCTCTTCACTGTGGGTGTCATAAGGTCACAAGGTCATAAGGTCTTAAGTGATAGGAGTAGAAGAATTAGGCCATTTGGCCCATCAAGACCACCGTCATTCAGTCATCTCTCCCTCCTGAACCCATTCTCCTGCCTTCTCCCCATAACCCTGTAACCCGTACTGTAATGTATCTGCACATCATCCATCTCCCTCCATCTGCCTATCCAAAAGCCTCTTCAACGCCACTATCACATCTGCCTCCACCACCACCCTGACAATGTGTTCCAGGCACTTACCACACTAAAAAGCCTGTCATTCACGTCTCCTTTAAACTTTACCCCTCTCACCTGAATGTCCAGAACCAGGGGTCAAAGTTTAAGAATAAAGGGTAGATCATTAAGGACTGAGATGTGGAAAAAAGTTTTCACCCGGTGGGGTTGCCACCTGTCCCGTATTAGCCTGGACATCTCATAAATTGGTTTGTCCCAAATGGGACCGCCCTTGTCCGGCCAGTTGTTCGACCTACGGACTTTCGCTTACCGACGACACCACCACTCCTCCTTCTCATGGCCGATCATCAGTTCATGCATTGGATGGGGTGCCGGACTTTGCGCGCGACGTCGCAAGGCCCGGGCCAAAACTCCTCAGCTGGCCCATCGGCTGGGCTATGTATGCATTCCAGCACGCGGGCCAACTCATCATTCACCCAGCCACAGCCAAGTCAGTCAACAAATTGTTGTCGGGAATTTGTTCCATATCTTGATCTATTGTCCCTTGTTTGGGAGTGAGAAAGTTGGCAACCCTATCACCCAGAGAGTTGTGAATCTGTGGAATTCTCTGCCACAGAAGGCAGTGGAGGCCAATTCAATGGATGTTTTCAAGAAAGAGTTAGATTTAGCTTTTAGGGCTAATGGAATCAAGGGATATGGGGAAAAAGCAGGAACGGGGTACTGATGTTAGATGATCAGCATGATCATATTGAATGGCGGTGCTGGCTCGAAGGGCAAAATGGCCTACTCCTGCTATTTTATATGTTTCTATGTTTCTACGTTTCAATGCCCTCTAGTATTTGATTTTTCCATCCTCGCCTATATAGGTTCTGACTCTATCCTATCTACGTCTTTCATAATTTAACTGTTCTAAAAATGATACATAAAATATTTGAATAATATGATGATCTTAATATTAGTGTTATTAAAATATTTTATATATATTTTGAAATCATTTTAATCTTATTATTGTTAAACTATTTAAAATATTTTGAAATTATTTAAATATTATTAACATGAAAATAATATTAAAATATTTCTCAGTGTTCAAGCCCAGCGAGCAACGCATTAACCTATCGAGCAACCCAAGACAGCAGAAGGCAGCATTGTGTAACGGGATCCTCCATTTCCTGGCTTGCTTGTTTCAATTTACTGCTGGCTAATTTATTGGTGCTTTCCTTCCTGTTTTCTCTTGTCCAGGGCTTATTGTGACCAGCTGTTGTTGTTCCTGCTGCTTGCGTAGTTTAACTGTGGCCGTGGGTGGTCTGGGCAGGGTGATGAGGAGCAGGTGAATATTCTTCTCACATCCAAGTCAAGGGCGGCATGGTGGAGCAGCGGTAGAGTTGCTGCCTCACCACGCCAGAGACCCCGGTTCGATCCTGACTATGGGTGCTGCCTGTACGAAGTTTGTATGTTTTCTCCATGACTTGCGTGGGCTTTCCCCATTGCTCCAGTTTACTACCGCACTCCAAAGACGTACAAATTTGTATGTTAATTGGTTTTGGTAAAGATTGTAACTTGTCTCTCGTGTGATTCTGGATTTGTACATATTTTTTCTCATTGACTGAATGTGTTTGGTTCTGGAATACCAGTATCTGTTCATAGAAACATAGAAACATAGAAATTAGGTGCAGGAGTAGGCCATTCAGCCCTTCGAGCCTGCACCGCCATTCAATATGATCATGGCTGATCATCCAACTCAGTATCCTGTACCCGCCTTCTCTCCATACCCCCTGATCCCTTTAGCCACAAGGGCCACATCTAACTCCCTCTTAAATATAGCCAATGAACTGGCCTCAACTACCTTCTGTGGCAGAGAGTTCCAGAGATTCACCACTCTCTGTGTGAAAAATGTTTTTCTCATCTCGGTCCTAAAGTATTTCCCCTTATCCTTAAACTGTGACCCCTTGTCCTGGACTTCCCCAACATCGGGAGCAATCTTCCTGCATCTAGCCTGTCCAACCCCTTAAGAATTTTGTATGTTTCTATAAGATACCTCCTCAATCTTCTAAATTCTAGCGAGTACAAACCGAGTCTATCCAGTCTTTCTTCATATGAAAGTCCTGCCATCCCAGGAATCAGTCTGGTGAACCTTCTCTGTACTCCCTCTATCTCACATCCAAGTCAAAGGCGGCAAGGTGGCGCAGAGGTAGAGTTGCTGCCTCACTGCTCCAGAGACCCCAGTTCGATCCTGACTACGGATGCTGCCTGTATGGAGTTTGTACGTTCTCCCCGTGACTTGCGTGGGCTTTCCCCATTGCTCTGTTTTACTACCACACTCCAAAGACGTACAAATTTGTAGGTTAATTGGCTTTGGTAAAGATTGTAACTTGTCCCTCGGTTGTAAGATGGTCTTAATGTACGGGAATTGTTGGTTGGGATGGACTCGCTGGCATGAAGGGCCTGTTTCCACACTGTAGCTATAATCTAAACCAAGGGTTCCCAACCTGGGGCAAATTTCACCTACACAGGGGGTAAATTTGTTGATTCCGGATTTGTACATACTTTTTCCCATTGACTGACTGTGTTTGGTTCTGGTATACCGGTATCTGTTCATCATTAGTTGTTCATAAATAAGTGAAATAACATTGTTATGTGCTATTAAAGTTGCCAGGGGTAAACGGGACGAAAAAGGTTGGGACCCCCTGGTCTAAACTAAAGAGTCAAGAGCATTTAATTGGTAAATGTAAACGCAACAAAACAATGAAATTCTTGCTTACAACAGGTCCATAAAAACAATGCTCAGAGATAACATATAATCAATAAAAAATAAAAATAAAATGACAACCCCAATACTAGTGCAAAAATGCCCAGACTTTGAGTATAGAAGTAGGGAGGTAATGCTGCAGCTATATGACGTTTGTGGGGCCACATTTGGAGAAGTGTGTTCAGTTTTGGGCACCATTTTATAGGAAAGATGTTGTCAAGCCTGAATGGGTGCAGAGAAGATTCATGAAGAAGGGTTTCGGCCCGAAACGTTGCCTATTTCCTTCGCTCCATAGATGCTGCTGCACCCGCTGAGTTTCTCCAGCATTTTGTGTACCTTCGATCTTCCAGCATCTGCAGTTCCTTCTTGAACAGATTCATGAAGATGTTGCCAGGACTCGAGAGCCTGAGCTCTCGGGAGAGGTTGAGTAGGCTGGGTCTCTATTCTTTGGAGCGCAGGAGGATGAGGGTCAATCTTATAGAGGTGTACAAAATCATGAGAGGAATAGATCGCGTAAACACACAGAGTCTCTTGCCCAGAGTAGGGGAATCAAGAACCAGAGGACATAGGTTTAAGTTGAGGGGGGTAAAGCTTTAATAGAAACCTAAGGGGGTATATAGAACGAGCTGCTGGAGGAGGTAGTTGAGGTAGGTACTATTGCAATGTTTAAGAAAAATTTGGACGGGATAGGGTTAGAGGGATATGGGGCAAACGCAGGCAGGTGGGACTAGTGTAGATGGGACCTGTTGGCCAGTGTGGGCAAGTTGGGCCACTGGGCCTGTTTCCACTCTATGACGCTACTGTTCTATGTTCTATTCTCTATATTCTAATTCCATCAGCCCATCAAGTTTGTTCCACCATTCGAGCATAGCAGACCCATCTGTCTCTCTCAACCTATTCTTCTGCCTGTTCCCCGAAACCTTTGAAGCTCTTAGTAATCGAGAACCTAAAGGTCTTTAAATAAGGAGCATGATGATTCTGGGATCATCTACCTTAATCGCTGTTCCTTTAAACAATATGGGCGGCACGGTGGCGCAGCGATAGAGATGCTGCCTTACAGCGCCACAGATCCGGTTTCGACCCTGACCACGGGTTTGTGCGGAGCTTGTACGTTCTCCTCGTGACCTGCGTGGGTTTTATTCTAGGATCTCCAGTTTCCTCCCACACTCCAAAGACGTTCAGGTTTGTAGGTTAATTGGCTTCAGCATAATTGTAAATTGTTCCTCCTGTGTGCAGGATAGGGTTGGTGTGCGGGGGTCGCTGGTCGGCGCGGACTCGGTGGGCCGAAGGGCCTGTTTCCGCTCTGTATCTCGAAACTAAATTAAACTAAATTTCCCTGAGCATGCAAGATGCATTAACTGATCACCATTGTCCTCTTGCAAAGTATGCAGTTGCAACTTGTTTAAACGTCTATAAGTGGCAATGAAACAGTGCAGATTCCAATGAACAAGGTCACTGCTCACATATGTGATGACTTGGCATATCCAGCAGATGCAGTGACATTGGCATGAGGTGGAAGCTGCCATCCCACTCCCTCCCTCCTCCCACATCTCCCGACAGAGATCTTTCCACATCTTTGTATATTTCAGGAGCGCAGAGAGGTTCAAATCTCAGGAGAGAACGGTTCAATCAATGAGCGTGGAATGAATCTCAATGGAGAGATCAAGAGATACGCCATCTCTGTCAATGTCAGGAGTACTCTAGATGCACTTCATCCTTCTATTCCAGCTCGCCCTGATCCATCACCTTTGCTCTTCTCCTGCGAATCTTGTGGATAAACCTGCTCAGGCGATCTTGTGATATCTCATCTAATCCTCTGCCCAGTTTCCACTTTAGACGGCACGGTGATGCAGCCAGCTGCCTTACAGCGCCAGAGACCCGGGTTTGATCCTGACCATGGGGGCTGTCTGTACAGAGTTTGTACGTTCTCCCCGTGACTCCGGTTTCCTCCCACACTCCAAAGACATACAGGTTTGCAGGCTAAGTGGCCTGGTAAAAATTGGGAAATTATCCCTGGTGTGTGCAGGACAGTGGAAAGGGCCTGTCTCACTTGGGCGTCATTTGCGGGTCACGCAGGTGGCACGCGAAGATTTTGTGAATCCCAAAATCCTGTGGCGCCGCGCACGACCGCGCGTCACTGCCTACGTCACCAGGCATCATGCGCGTGTAATGCACGCCATGCGCGCGTCTTGCGCCGTGACGCGTAAATGATGTCGCGTAAATGACGTGCAAATGACGCCCAAGTGGGACAGGCCCTTTAGTGTGCGGGGATCGCTGGTCGGCGCGGACTCGGTTGGCCGAAGGTCCTGTTTTGTATCTCCAAACTAAACTAAACTAAACTTTAGAGATAGGGTGCAGAAACAGGCCCATTGGCCCATTGGGTCCAGGCTGGACTAGCGATCACTTGGACAGGTACACCAGCGATAACGAACACTATCCTACATGCACCGGGGACAATTTACTAAAGCTAATTAACCTACAAACCAGTTAACCAATTAACCCACAAACCTGTCCATCTCTTAAGTGTGGGAGGAAACCAAAGCACCCGGAGAAAACCCAAGCGGTCACTGGGAGAACGTACAAACTCCATACAGACAGCGCCCGTGGTCAGGATCGAACCCGGGTCTCGCACCGTACGACCACAACTCTACCGCTGCGCAACTGTGCTGCCTCCAGTTTAACCCCAGTAAGAAATGAATGTTGTGATGGTGGGTGATATACAAAAGCAGGGCAAGGACTTCCATTATTTCCGTCTCTATGTATCATCAATAATGGCATCACAAGTGGAGCGCTGGAGGATGAGGAGTGCTATAATGTAGCCATAGAAACATAGAAAATAGGTGCAGGAATAGGCCATTCAGCCCTCCGAGCCAGCACTGCTATTCAATATGATCAATGCTGATCATCCACAATCAGTACCCCGTTCCTGCTTTCTCCCCATATCTCTGGATTTCGTTAACCCTAAGAATTTCACAGATTAACAACTCTCTGGGTGAAAAAGCTTTTCCTCATCTCAGTCGTAAATTCCTTCTTAACCGTGACCCCTGGTTCTAGACTCCCCCAAAATGGGGAACATTTTTCCTGCATTGTTCTGTAAGTGAACAACATCAGGAGAGGAATAGATCGGGTGGACCCACAGAGTCTTTTACTGGAGTAGGGGGATCATGGACCAGAAGACATTGGTTTAAGGTGAGGGGGGGGGGGGGAGATTAAATAGGAACCTAAGGGGGTATATTGAATGAACTGCTGGAGGAGGTGGTTAAGGTAGGTATTATTGCAACGTTTAAGAAACATTTAGACAAATACTGAACAGGATAGGGTTAGAGGGATATGGGGCAAAAGCATATCCCTAGGGTCTAGTGTAGATGGGACCTGTTGGCCGGTGTAGGCAACAAAAACCTGAGGGGCAACGTTTTTAGATAAAGTTTGGTAGGTGTGTGTAACGCGTGCCAGAGGAGGTAGTTGAGGCAGGTACTATCGCAAAATTTACAAAACATTTGGACAGCTGCACTGGGCGGATTGGGCAGGTTCACAGGGATATGGGCCAAACGCAGGCAGGTGGGACTAGTGAAAAGGGGACATGTTGGTTGGTGTGGGCAGGTTGTGCGGAAGGGCCTGATCCACACTGTATGACTATGACTCTATGTGAATGGGGAAGACCTCGTCGATCAGAAGTAAGCGAAAGTGAAGAGGCATGTAGGAAGGAATGGCAGATGCTGGATTAAACCGAAGATAGACACAGAAAGCTGGAGTAACTCAACGGGTCAGACAGCATCTCCAGAGAAAAGGATAGGCATTGTGTGATGTCACAAATAATTACATTAAATTTGTCTATGTGTTTTTATAATGTAAGAGATTTATTTTCCAAAATTAGGACCAATCCATTATGGACCACCTACTGTCTGTCGCGATGAATGAATGGGCCGACTGGGCTTGTATTCACTGGAATTTAGAAGGATGAGAAGGGATCATATCGAAACATGTAAAATTCCTAAGGGAATGGACAGGCTGGATGCAGGAAAAATGTTCCCCGATGTTGGGGGAGTCCAGAACCAGGGGTCACAGTTTAAGAATAAGGGTTGGCCATTTAGGACCGAGATGAGGAAAAACCTTTTCAACCAGAGAGTTGTGAATCTGTGGCATTCTCTGCCACAATAGGCAATGGAGGCCAATTCACTGGATGTTTTCAAGAGAGAGTTAGATATAGCTCTCTGGGCTAACGGAATCAACTCATACACCTCAACAGTTATGGACTATATAAAATTCTGCACCGATAATGTCACTACCCACAAAGAAATAAAGACCTTCCCTAACCAGAAGCCGTGGATGAGCAGGGAGGTCAGACTCCTACTGAAGGCTCGCGATGCCGCTTTCAGATCTGGCGACGCTGAGGGATACAGCTCATCCAGGGCCAATCTGAAAATGGGAATTAGGAATGCTAAACTCAATCACAAACGGCGGATTGAGGAGCACTTCCAAAACAACTCTGACCCCAGGCGCACGTGGCAAGGAATCAAATCCCTTGCCGATTACCAGAAAGTTAACACCCCTCCCCCAGACAACGCCACCCTTCCTGACGAGCTAAACCATTTCTATGCTCGCTTTGACCGAGATAACAAAACCCCAGCCATCAAAGTTGCTCCACCCCCAAATGAACAACCCCTCAGTCTCTCCACCTCTGCTGTACAAGATGCACTGAGCAAGGTGAATGAGCGCAAAGCTGCCGGCCCCGATGGCATCCCTGGCCGGGTGCTTAGGGCATGTGCTGGACAACTATCCCCAGTCTTTACCGACATTTTCAATCACTCACTGGCCCAGGGTGTTGTCCCCACTTGCCTCAAGACATCAACCATCGTGCCAGTGCCCAAACAATCAGCCACAGGGAGCCTCAACGACTTCCGCCCAGTGGCACTCACCCCTGTCATTGCTAAGTGCTTTGAGCGGCTGATCTTGGCTCACCTCAAAGCCAGCCTCCCCCCCACACTGGACCCCCATCAGTTTGCCTACCGGGCCAACAGGTCTACAGAGGACGCCATATTGGCGGCCCTACACTCTGCCCTGACCCACCTGGACAACAACAACTCCTACATCAGGTTGCTGTTCATTGATTTCAGCGCCGCTTTTAACACTGTCATCCCCGCCAGCTTGATCACCAAACTCAGCGGGCTTGGCATCTCCACCTCCCTCTGCAACTGAACACTGGATTTCCTCACCAACAGACCACAATCTGTTAGGGTCAACAACCTCACCTCCACCACTATACCACTGAACACCGGCGTGCCACAGGGCTGTGTGCTCAGCCCTCTCCTCTACTCCCTCTTCACCCACGACTGCATCCCTAAGTACGGATCCAACGCCATCATTAAGTTTGCTGACGACACCACGGTGGTAGGACTGATCAGTGACAACGATGAGTCAGCCTACAGAGAGGAGGTCCAGCACCTGACAACCTGGTGTGCCAACAATAACCTCGTCCTCAACTCCAAGAAGACGAAGGAAATTATTGTCGACTTCAGGAAGGTCAGAGGGGGCAGACATACCCCCATCCATATAAACGGGACTGAGGTGGAGCGCGTCTCCAGCTACAAATTCCTCGGGGTACACATCTTGGAGGATTTGTCCTGGTCCCTCAACACCTCCAAGCTGATCAAAAAGGCACAGCAGCGCCTTTACTTCCTGAGGAGGCTCAAGAAAGCCCACCTGTCCCCCCAGATCCTGACCAACTTCTACCGGTGTACCATCGAGAGCATCCTGACCACCTGCTTCATGGTATGGTACAGCAGCTGCACTGTTGCGGACAGGAAGGCACTACAACGGGTGGTGAAAACCGCGCAGCACATCATCGGTGCCCCGCTCCCTGCCATGGATGCCCTCCACCGAAAACGGTGTCTGAAACGGGCTGGGAAGATCATTAAAGACCCCTCCCACCCCAACCATGGACTGTTTGCCCTCCTCCCATCAGGGAGGCGGTACAGGAGCCTCAGGTCTCGTTCCAGTAGGATGAGGAACAGCTTCTACAATCATACCATCGCATTGCTGAACTCGGAGTCCCGCCGATAGATTCCTCCGGTCCCTCCGTCCCCATTGTTTAATTATTCTGTATTTTTTATTATTCTGTATCCTCTTTTTTTTTAAATTTCTATATTGCACTACTACGGACTGACGCAAAACTGCATTTCGTTGTACCCATACTCAGTATTTGTGCAATGACATTAAAGTTGAATTGAATTGAATTGAATTGATATGTGGAGAAAGCAGGAACGGGGTACGGATTTTGGATGATCAGCCATGATCATATTGAATGCCAAATGGCCTATTCCTGCACCTATTGTCTATGTTTCTATGTTTCTATGTTTCTAGTCTGGGCATTCAGTTCCGACCAACATTGAAGGCCCCGGAGGTAAAAGTGATTGTTGCTGGTGATCCACACTCACACACGTTTCGAGTTAATTTCTCCCACAATATCCATTAACTGAGTAATTTCACGGAGTGCAGTTTCAATTGTGAACTGTGTTAGAATTGAATATAATTTTCCGTTTACAAACTCCATGTCCTCGATAAGATGATGAATGCGTGCATGATATTACGAATTATGTTGCAATAAATTGTGTGATCCAGTCATTACCTCTGCACGCAGTTCACAGCCGAACCTCCCCGTCTCTGAGCACAAACTAGTGGAAAATCACACAGACCGGACTCCCCTCCATTGACACATTCCACACTTCGGAACAGCACCCAATAATCAAAATGCTGGGGTAACTCAGCGGGATAGGCAGCACTGATGCTGCCTGCCCCGCTGAGTTGCTCCAATTTTTTTTTGTCTATCTTCGGTTTAAACCAGCATCTGCAGTTCCGTCCCACCCAATAATCAAAGACCTGTCCCCTTCCCTCCCATTCCTACACTAACCTTTCTTCTTGGGCCCCCTCCACCATCAGAGTGAGGCCCAGCACAAATTGGAGGAACAGCACCTCATATTTTGTTTGTGCAGCTTACACCCCAGCGGTATGAACCTTGATTTCTCTAACTTCAAGTAACCCTTGCATCCCCTATCCCTCTCCGTTCCTCCCTCACCCCAGTCGTCGTACTAGTTTCACTGTCGTTCTGTTGAGTTTCACTGTCTGTATAAATTGTTATCAGCTACCCCACAACCAACAATGGACCATTGTGGGCTCCACATTTTCCTTGAGCGTCGTTTATTTTTACATATCTTTCATTCATTTGTTCTATTTACCTTCAATATCTCTCATTTCCCCCTCCCCTGACTCTTTATTCTGAAGAAGGGCCTCGACCTGAATCATCACCTATTACTATTCTGCTGAGATGCTGCCTAACCCATGGAGTTACTCTAGCATTTTGTGTCTATCCACAATCCTCCTGCACCCTGCTCCTTTTGGCCAGAATGTACAGGAGCTTGAAAGCGCGCACCACTCACGACTCAGGAACAACTTCTTCCCCTCTGTTATCAGGCTTCTGAAGGGCCCTTCCATAAGCCACAGTACTGTGCAATTCACCTCTAACCCATTGCAGACATTGGGCTTTGTCCATGGACCTAATGCGCTACAATGCTGAAACTATACACTGCATTCTGATTTTCAGCTTGAAGAAGGGTTGTGCCCTGAAACGTCACCAATCCTTTTTCTCCAGAGATGCTGCCTGACCCGAAGTTACTCAGGCAGATGGACACAAAAAGCTGGAGTAACTCAGCGGGTCAGGCAGCATCTCTAGAGAAAAGGTATAGGTTGATGTTTCAGGTCAAGACCCTCTGAAGAAGGGTCACGACCCGAAATGCCACCTATTCCTTTTCTCCAGAAATGCTGTCTGACCCGCTGAGTTACTCTAGCTTTTTGTGACTATCTTTGGTTTAAACCAGCATCTGCAGTTCCTTATACACGAGTTACTCCAGTATTTTGTGTGTATCTCTGATTCTACCTCTTTGCTTTACCTATTGTATTTGAGTTTAGCTTGATTTAATTCGTGGGCTTCCTCCAGGTGTTCCAGTTTTCTCCACATCCAAAAAGTCAAAGTCAAAGTAGCCTTTATTGTCATTCAGACCTTTCGGTCTGAACAAAATGTCGTTGCCTTGCAGTCATACATGTAATAAAAATGACAAAAACACACAATGAACACAATTTAACATCCACCACAGTGAGTTCACCAGGCACCTCCTCACTGTGATGGAAGGCAAAAATCTTAAAGTCCTTGTCTCTTCCCTCCTTGTTCTCCCTCTGCTCCGAGGCGACCTGTGAGCTCTCGACACTGTCGTCCACCGGGCCGATCCTCCGAGGTAAGGATTGGTGGGTTAATTGGCCTCATTAAATTACCCCTAGTGTGTAGTGAGTGGTTGCAAAAGTAGGATAACGTACAGCCAGTGTGTATGCCTGATCTATGGTCGACATGAACTGGGTGTGCTGAAGGGCCTCCATGTTGTGTCTTTGAATCGTTCGATCAGGGTGGTCACGGTGGCGCAGCGGTAGAGTTGCTGCCTTACAGTGAAGCAGCGCCAGAGACCCGGGTTCGATCCCGACTCTGGGTGCTGTCTGTACGGAGTTTGTACGTTCTCCCTGTGACCAGCGTGGGTTTTCTCCGGGATCTTCGGTTTCCTTCCAAAGACGTACAGGTTTGTAGGCTGTGTAGGAAGGAACTGCAGATGCTGGTTTACACCGAAGTTAATTGGCTTGGTAAATGTAAATATTGTCCCTAGTGTGTGTAGGATAGTGTTAATATATGGGGATCGCTGGTCAGCATGGATCCGGTGGGTCGAAGGGCCTGTTTCCACACTTTATCTCTAAACTAAAACAATGAATCAATCAAACAAATATTCTGTGGGCATATGGAATGAGTTGGCAGATGAGGTAGTTCAGGCAGGTACTATCATAGCGTTTAATAGACACTTGGACAGATATATGGATAGGAAAGGTTGCGAGGCAGAGTGGTCAAATGAGGGCAAACGGGATTAGCTTAAGTGGGGCATCTTTGTTGATTAGGAAAATTTGAGTTTAATGGCCAGCTGTATGACTCTATGACGCTATGAACCAAAGAGCATACCATAGGTACAGGCCCTTTAGTCCACAATAACTGCCAAGTTCAGCTAGTCTCCAATGCCTGCACGTAATCCATATCCATTCCCGGTGGCGCAGTGGTAGAGTTTCTGCCTTAATGCGCTTACAGCGCCAGAGACCTGGGTTCGATACTGACTACGGGTGCTGTCTGTACGGAGTTTGTACATTCTCCCTGTGACCGTGTGGGTTTTCTACAAGATCTTTGGTTTCCTCTCACACTCCAAAGACGTAGAGGTTTGTAGGTTAATTGGCTTGTAAATGTAAATTGTCCTTAGTCTGTGTCGAATAGTGTTAATGTGCGGGAGATACAGTGTGGAAACAGGCCCTTCCGCGCTGACCAACGATCCCCGCACACTAACGCTACACACTTGGGACAATTTACAATTACACCAAGCTAATTAGACTATAAACCTGTACGACATTGGAGTGTGGGAGGAAACCGGAGATCCCCGGAGAAAACCCACGCAGGTCATGGGGCGAACGAACAAACTCCGTACAGACAGCACCCGTAGTCAGGATCGAACCCGGGTCCCTGGCGCTGTGAGGCAGCAACTCTGTCGCTGTGCCACCATGCCTAGCTTCCTTTCGAGGCATCTGACTGCCTGCAAAGGGATAAGGGTCTCGACCCGAAACGTCACCTTTTCTCCAGAGATTTTGTGTCTATATGTGGTAGGTGGATACAGGTGGGGGAGGTTTTTGATTAGCAGATGGTTGGACAAAGGCCGGAGAGGAAAAGACAAACATTTGAGATAACTTTATCAGCACCCTTTATGTGGTGACTGTTGGCATACCTTGGGCATGCAAGCAAAGAATTTTGCTGTGCCTTGTCACATGGGACAATAAAATATTCATCCATTCATTCATTCTTTCATTCATTCATTCATTCATTCATTCATTCATTCATTCATTCATTCATTCATTCATCCATTCATTCATTCATTCATCCATTCATTCATTCATTCATTCATTCATTCATTCATTCATTCATCCATTCATTCATTCATTCATTCATTCATTCATTCATTCATTCATTCATTCATTCATTCATTCATTCATTTCAAGGAGATAAGAGGAGTGAAATTTGTTGACAGAAAAGTGACACAGTGGAAGAGTTGCTGCCTATCAGCGCCAGAAACCTAGGTTCGATCCCGGCTACGGGTGCTGTCTGTACGGTGTTTGCACGTTCTCCCTGTGACCGCATGGGCTCCCCCGGGTGCTCCTGTTTCCTCCCACATCCCAAAGACTCGCAGGTTTGTTGGTCAATTGGCTTCTGTAAAATTGTCCCCATGGTCGTGTTTTGTTCTGGCCTTGTCTATCATTCAGTCCGAAGAAGTCCATTTAAAAACAATCAGCATTGGATAGCGCTGCAAAAGATGCTTCCTCATATGGTGGTGAGAGTTCTATCATTCTCCCTTGCACCAGATGCGGCACTGGGGAAGTAATTATCCGGCACCACTTCATCAGCTCCGAATCTTCCCAAGTGATGGCTTCTCCTGTGATGGGATTTGCACAGGACAGGGATGACCAGCTGAACTGGCAATTACTCCAGCTGTGTACCGCCTGGGGCTGGGCTGGGCTGCCTGTGCTTTCTCTTCTCCACTGAGGCTAATACGTTGGAATCTGACAATGACAATTGAACCTGCGAGCTCTGGCACACGATGAAGAGGCTGTAAACGACACTTGGCCGGCGCAGCGCCCACTCCCAATCTCATTTGTCATCTGGAGGTTGTGTCTTTCCATCATATGGCCTTGTGTCTGAGTTTACTTTAGTTTGTTTTAGTTTAGCACGGTGGCGCAGCGGTTCAGTTGCTGCCTTACTGCGCTTGCAGCGCCGGAGATCTGGGTTCGATCCCGACTACGGGTGCTTGTCTGCGCGGAGTTTGTACGTTCTCCCCGTGACCTGTGTGGATTTTCTCCGAGATCTTCGGTTTCCTCCACACTCTGAAGACGTGCAGGTTTGTAGGTTAATTGGTTGCTATAAGTGTAAAAATTGTCCCCAGTGTATGTAGGAGTGCGGGGATCGCTTGTCAGCGCGGAACCGGTGTTGGTTCCGCACTGTATCTCTAAACTGAACTAAACTAAACTAAACTAAATTATTTTGCACACTATTCTTCACAGGGGAACGTACTATCTCCGTACAGACAGCACCCGTAGTCAGGGTGAATACTGAATGAATACTTGCATAGTTTAATGTCACAATAGACAATAGACAACAGGTGCAGGAGTAGGCCATTCGGCCCTTCAATCAATGTGATATGAATGGTGGTGATTCATCCACAATCAGTACCCCGTTCCTGCCTTCACCCCATATCCCCTGACTCCGCTATCTTTAAGAGCCCTATCTAGCTCTCTCTTGAAAGTATCCAGAGAACCGGCCTCCACCGCCCTCTGAGGCAGAGAATTCCATGTGACAAGTCACGGTGAAATGCTTTGCTTGTACATGCAAGGTATGCAATAGTCACCACATAAAGGTCACTGTCAGTCACAACGTATCCCTCGCCAGATTCACCCTTTTTCTCCCCAATCCCCCTCTCAACAGGTCCTCCATTGTTGTTATCGAACCTGGGTCTCTGCCGCTGTAAGGCAGCAGCTCTACCGCTCTTTCATACCTTGCCCCTCTCACCTTAAAGCTATCTCCCCTAGTCTTTGACATTTCCATCCTTTCTATGCTTCTGGGGCAGCACGGTGGCCCAGAGGAAGGGTCGTTGCCTTACAACGCTCATAGCACCGGAGACTCGGGTTCGATTCCAACTACAGGTGCTGTCTCTATGGAGTTTTTATCTTCTCCATGTGAGCTGCATAGGATTACTCCGAGATTTTCGGTTTCCTCCCACAATCCAAAGACATGCAGGTTTGTAGGTTAATTGGCTTGGTGTATGTATAAATTGTGGTGAGTGAGTGTGGAGTAGTGTTAATGTGCAGGGATTATTGGTCGGTGCAGACTCGATGGGCAGAAAGTCCTGTTTGCGCGCAGTATATCTAAACTAAGCTAAATTAACCTCATAATTTTATATACTTCTATCACCCTCTGGCCTTCAAGAGCAAACATGTCCAACCTTTCCTTGTAGCTAGTACCACCTAATCCAGGCATCATTCTGGTAAACTTCTTCTGCACACTTTCTGAAGCCTGTACAGCAGTGGTTCCCAACCTTTTTTTGGCCATGCCCCACCTAATCACCTCTAAAATCCTGATGCCCCCCCCCCCCCCATGTGGTGATATATAATTCTTATCATTTAAAAAGTGAACTCCGTTTCAGCTGAAGAAACATAAAGTACATATGTTTACCTGATGGAAAATCCAAAAAAATAAAAATTGAAAATTTGGACCCAGACCTCCTCAGTCGCGCTCAATTGCCCCCCTTAAAAATCAAATTGCCCCCCTGTGGGGCGTACGCCCCCCGTTGGGAACCACTGCTCTACAGCCACCCCGTACTGGGGCGATTAACAATACTCTAAATGCAGGCTAATCAAAGTCTTATCGAGCTACATATGGACTTTTTGACTGTTATACTCAATGCCCTGACCAATGAGGGCAAATGTTGTTTTGTTATACCTTCGGCCCAACTTGCCCACACCGACCAACACATCCCACCTGCCTGCGTTTAGCCAATAGTCCTCTAAACCTGTCCTATCCATGTACTTGTCCAAATGTTTCTTAATCGTTGTGAGAGTACCTGCCTCAACCACCTCCCCTGGCAGCTTGTTCCATACACACACCACCCTCTGTGTAAAAAAGATGCCCGTCAGGTTGTGGGAATTACAGAGACATGGTTGCAAGAGGACCAGGGCTGGGAACTGAATATTCAGTGGTATATGTCCTATTGAAATGACAGACAATACTCGAAAACAAGATTGAATAAAATCTATCCAAATATCTCTCCCATCTGTGATAAATGCTTATCTGAGAATGCCACTATAACACACTCTTTTGTCTCCTGTATAAAACTTTACACATTTTGGAATGAAATTTTTGAAATGTTTACAAAACTATTTAATAGAAGACAGGAACCTAATACAGAAATGATTATCTTTGGATCAATGGAAAATGGGAATAAGCTAAATACGTTTCAAAAATCTCTACTTAATTATGGTTTCATAGCGGCAAAAAAACTCATACTTAAATTTTGGAAAAATGCGCCAACACCAATGCTCAAAATGTGGATTTCAAATATGTCGGAAACGGCATATCTGGATGAAATGCGACTCCTTCTAGCAGGTAAAGCAGACCAATTCTTATTGATTTGGTCTCCTTTTATCGACTTCTTACAAGCATATGGTGCAACACAACCATAGAAATAAAATGTTTTTAAATCAGGTGACGAGTGGCCTGGAACATAAAATAGCTAAGTAAGTAAGTAAGTTTTATTTATATCGCACGTTTTAAGTCAACTCGCATTGACACCAAAGTGCTTTACATAAAATATATATAGCTTTCAAAGGTACACGAAAATGCTGGAGAAACTCAGTGGGTGCAGCAGCAACTATGGAGCTGCACCCGCTGAGTTTCTCCAGCATTTTTGTGTACCTTCGATCTTCCAGCAGCTGCAGTTCCTTCTTGATAGCTTTCAAAGGTATATAGCTTTCAATCTCCTTTTTCCTTTTTTTCTTTTTTTTTCTTTTCACTTTTTCGTCTCTTTCCCTTTCTACTTCTTCTTCTTTCTTCTTTCTTCTTTCGGCCTATCTTTCTATCTCACGCACCACATGTCAATCTCCTCTTTTCTACTCTTTTCTTCCTTATTCCTGTTTTATTATTAAATTAAAAAATAAGAAGTTGTATATGAAATGTAATATGTCAACAAGTATTAGGTACTGTGGTACCACATTATTGTACTTACTTCTAACAAAAAATAAATTAAAATAAATTGAAAAAAGAGAAGACAGACTGGTGGGCAGAGGGGGTGAGGTGCCTCTGTAGGTAAGGAATGAAATTCGGTCCCTTGTGAAGGGGTGACATAGAATCAGGAGATGTAGCGCCAGTATGGATAGAACTGAGGAATTGTAAGGGTAAAAAAACCCTAATGGGAGTTATCTACAGGTCCCCAAACGGTATATAGCCTGGATATAGGGTGAATGTTGAATCAAGAGTTAAAATTGGCATGTAGCAAAGGTAATACTATGGTTGTTATGGGAATTTCAACATGCAGGTAGACTGGGAAAATCAGGTTGGTACTGGACCCCAAGAAAGGGAGTTTGTGGAATACCTCCATGATGGATTCTTAGAGCAGCTTGTACTGGAGCCTGCCAGGGATTCTGGATTTAGTGTTGTGTAATGAACCATTTGATAAGGGAACTCGAGGTAAAGCCCTTAGGAGGTAGTGACCATAATATGATAAGTAATAATCTGCAATTTGAGAGGGAGAAGGTAAATCGGAAGTGTCAGTATTACAGTTGAATAAAGGGGACTATGGAGGCATGAGGGAGGAGCTGGCCAAAGTTGACTGGAAAGGGACCCTAGCAGGGATGACAGTGGAACAACAACGGCGGTATTTCTGGAAATAATCCAGAAGATTCAGGATCATTTCATTCCAAAGAGGACAAAAGATTCTAAGGGGAGTAAGAGGTGGCCGTGGATGAGAAGGGAAGTCAAGGACAGTATAAAAATAAAAGAGAAGATGTATGACGTAGCCAAAGATGAGCTGGAAGCCAGAGGATTGGACAACTTTTGAAGATCAACAGAATGTAACTTAAAAGGCAATAGGGGGAGAAAAGATGAAGTACGAAGGTAAGCTAGCCAAGAATATAAATGAGGATAGTAAAAGCTTCTTTAGGTATGTGAAGAGGAACAAATTAGTTCATAGCAAAAGGATTTGAGTATAGGAGCAGGGAGGTTCTACTGCAGTTGTACAGGGTCTTGGTCAGACCACACCTGGAGTATTGCGTACAGTTTTGGTCTCCTAATCTGAGGAAAGACATTCTTGCCATAGAGGGAGTACAGAGAAGGTTCACCAGACTGATTCCTGGGATGTCAGGACTTTCATATGAAGAAAGACTGGATAGACTTGGCTTGTACTCGCTAGAATTTAGAAGATTGAGGGGGGATCTTATAGAAACTTACAAAATTCTTAAGGGGTTGGACAGGCTAGATGCAGGAAGATTGTTCCCGATGTTGGGGAAGTCCAGAACAAGGGGTCACAGTTTAAGGATAAGGGGGAAATCTTTTAGGACCGAGATGAGGAAAAGATTTTTCACACAGAGTGGTGAATCTCTGGAATTCTCTGCCACAGAAGGTAGTTGAGGCCAGTTCATTGGCTATATTTAAGAGGGAGTTAGATGTGGCTCTTGTGGCTAAAGGGATCAGAAGGTATGGAGAGAAGGCAGGTACAGGATACTGAGTTGGATGATCAGCCATGATCATATTAAATGGCAGTGCAGGCTCGAAGGGCCGTATGGCCTACTCCTGCACCTATTTTCTATGTTTCTATGTCAAAGACAAATGTGGGTCCCTTGAAGACAGAAACATGTGAATTTATTATGGCAATCAAGGAAATGGCAGATGAGTTGAACAGGTACTTTGGTTCTGCCTTCACTATGGAAGACACAAACAATCTTCCTGATATACTGGGGGACAGAGGACCTCGGGTGACGGAGGAACTGAAGTAAATTCACATTAGTAAGGAAATGGTGTTGGGTAGACTAACGGGACTGAAGGCTGATAAATCCCTAGAGCCTGATGCTCTGCATCCTAGGGTACTCAAGGAGGTGGCTCTAGAAATTGTGGACGCATTGGTAATCATTTTTCAATGTTCTATAGATTCTGGATCAGTTTGTGTGGATTTGAGGGTAGCTAATGTTATCCCACTTTCTGGGATGGGCTCCAAATGGGCTCCATGCTGTAGAGTTTCTAGTTTTAGTTTTTTAGTTACAGCATGGTACCAAGCCCTTTGGTCTACCAAGTCCACGCCGACCAGCGATCACCCGCACACTAGTTCTTTGATATGGTCCCACACTGGAGATTAGTGGGCAAAATTAGGGCACATGGTATTGGTGGTAGAGTGCTGACATCGGTATAAAATTGGTTTGCCGACTTCTATGCTCAATTACTGTCTCTTGTATTTTTATATATAGACTGTACTTTTGCTGTTTACAGATGACTATTTTACATATATGTAAAGATAACATTAGAGAAACATAGAAACATAGAAAATAGGTGCAGGAGTAGGCCATTCGGCCCTTCGAGCCTGCACCACCATTCAATATGATCATGGCTGATCATCCAACTCAGTATCCTGTACCTGCCTTCTCTCCATACCCCCTGATAACTTTAGCCACAAGGGCCCCTCTTAAATATAGCCAATGAACTGGCCTCAACTACCTTCTGTGGCAGGGAATTCCACAGATTCACTACTCTCTGTGTGAAAAATGTTTTCCTCATCTCGGTCCTAAAAGATTTCCCCCTTATCCTTAAACTGTGACCCCTTGTCCTGGACTTCCACCAACATTGGGATCAATCTTCCTGCATCTAGCCTGTCCAACCCCTTAAGAATTTTGTAAATTTCTATAAGATCCCCCCTCAATCTTCTAAATCTAGTGAGTACAAGCCGAGTCTATCCAGTCTTTATTCATATGAAAGTCCTGACATCCCAGGAATCAGTCTGGTGAACCTTCTCTGTACTCCCTCCATGGAAAGAAGTGTCCCAAGATCCACCAGGGCAGGGAAAAGTGCCTGGGAGAGCTTGTTGTGGGGCCTCGCATTGGCCATTACCTTTTAAGAGGTAGGCCAAATCAGTCGAGTGAAGCCCAGTGGCAGGATAACCACCACAGTCCACAGGGTATCAGCACCCCGCACACGCTGCGGTCCACAGTCACCGACACCAATTCCGATCCGAGCCCAGCACCGCTAGCACAGCCTGAACATCAGCAGCGGGCTGGAGGTAAGGCAAAAAGAAAGTCGAACCGGCCGGTATACTCCGACGAGTCCGGTACGGAAGACTCACCGCCCGAGAGCGGAAAAGGTGGCCGTTTGAGCCGAATGGAGAGGCTCATGGAGCAAATGCTCCAGCGAGACTTGCTCCGGGAGATGGGGCAAGCTCGCCAAGGGAGCACAGGCACTCCCGCTCCAGTGCACTACCACGCACTGGCCATCGCATCTCCCTCAGCAGAGGGGAGTGTTGGCGACCAGGACTGGGCTGGTCCAGAACAGGGGTCACTGGGCGAAGATACCGGGAGTATGCATGGGGTACAGGAACAGGAAGAGCTGCTGGGAGTGGTGAACCGCTACGTGGCAACACCGCAAGTGGGGCGGCCGTTACAGCCGAAAACTGGCGGCCAGCATTGACTACCTGTCGTTTAAACCACTGCAAGAACAAGTAGTCAATGAGGCGTTGGACCTCTACTCGCCTCCAGAGAACTGCGTTTCGCTCAACGTACCCACCGTCAATAGTCAAATCTGGGGGTACATTGGACAGGGTATCAGAACCCAAGAATTGAAACTGCAGCGTATATTGAAGCTCCTGACGTCAGCTATCACCTCCTATGCTCGTTCCGTGGACGGGGTAGACATGACAATTAATCAGCAAGATACCCTGGCTCTACTGTGTAATACACAGTACAAGATTAACAACCTCCACAAGGAAGCAATAAGACCTGCCCTCAATCCGAAATTCGCAGGACTGTGCAGAACACCGGCCTCAGAACCACAGATCCTGCTATTTGGCAAGGACTTGCCCAAACAAGTCAAGACCTGGATGAGGAATCAAAAGCATTTGGCCTCATGGGGGCAGGACCCAGAAGGAGCAGAACCACTCAACCCAGACGGCAGTACCTCATCGCATCCACCAGTCAACGTCAATTCCATAGGACTGGTGAAAGCTCGGGGCCCGCACACCATCCCCGGAAGCCTTATTTAGGTCAGGGCCCAGAGCGGGCCCCATGGAAAATGCGCCACCCCCACACAGCACCCCGACAGACGAAGAACCAGAAACAGAAGAAATAAATACACCAATAACATTGGAGGTTGGTGGGTCTGGTTCCTACCAGTACATAAAAGGTGGGGGAATTGTGCTAACAGGAGGGAGACTACACCTGTGCATGGAAGTATGGAGGACTATCACACTTGATAGTTATATACTTAACAGTATTCAAGGATATAAAATTGAATTTATTCAAGAAAACATGCCACCAGTTCAGCATGCACCCCAAAGGGGTTTTACCCTCTCACTAAAAGAAAAACTGGAGGGACAAGCAGAACTGGTGAGGTTACTTACAAAGGGTATAATTGAGAAATCTGAACATGAACCTTTGGAATTTGTTTCAAATATATTTACCAAAACCAAAAAAGATGGTGGATGTCGCATCATCATTGACATAACTACATTGAATACTTTCGTTAATTATATACACTTTAAAATGGAAACATTTGTGATTGCCAAACAACTGATTTCCAAAGAATACTTTATGGCAAGCATCGATTTAAAAGATGCCTACTATTCAGTACCTATTCACAAGGATCATCGTAGATACCTAAAATTTACCTGGATGGGGCAAATGGCAGTTCAAATCGTTGCCTAATGTTCTAACATCAGCCCCAAGACTGTTTACCAAGATACTAAAACCAGCCTTGGCAATATTAAGAAAACAAAAACATATTGTCATGGCATATCTTGATGATTTTTTAATAATAGGCAAAACCATGGAATTAGCTAATTCAGCTGTATTAGCTACTAAACATTTATTTGAAACCCTGGGTTTCGTCATACATCCAGATAAATCTAAGTTGACGCCATCCACAACTATGGACTGTCTGGGGTTCACAATTAACTCAGTCCACATGTCTGTAACATTGCCAAAAGAGAAATCAGCAGAATTGGCTCAAACGTGTAACAAATTAATGGTTAACAATCGACCAACCATCCGACAAGTGGCAAGAGTAATTGGGAAAATAGTAGCAGCATTTCCAGCTACCCAATTTGGACCTTTGCACTATCAAAACTTACAAAGAGCAAAAGTGCAAGCGTTAAAACGACATGCAGGGCATTTTGACCGAACCATGAAATTTCCCATTGAAGCAATATCAGTTACAATGGTGGATAGAGAACATTTGGCATAGTTCCAGTCCTCTCATCATCAATAACCCAATGTTAACTATACAAACAGATGGCAGTGCTCAAGGCTGGGGAGCAACTAATACCATATCCAGCACAGGTGGTAGATGGACTAATCTAGAATCATCACTACTGCAGACACTGGGCATAAACTATTTGGAAATGTTGGGTGCGTTCTATGGTTTAAAAGCATATTGTACAAATATGCACCATTTGCATGTTCGTTTACAGATTGATAATACCACAGTGGTGGCCTATATTAACCATATGGGCGGGATAAACTCGATATCATGTGACAATTTGGTCAACACAATCTAGCAATGGTGTGTCGACAAACATATTTAGCTATCAGCAACTTACCTACCAGGTAAGCTGAATACAGTGGCAGACACCAGGTCACGCAAGTTTAATGATAACACCGAATGGATGTTAAATCCCAAATTATTTGCTGAAATTACAAAGCAATATGGCACACCAGTTATCGATCTCTTTGCATCCCGACTGAATCACCAGGTACCAATGTATGTCGCTTGGGAACCAGACCCTGAAGCAGCGGCGATGGATGCATTTGCGCCGGACTGGGGGAACTATTTTTTCAATGCCTTTCCCCCCTTCTGCCTCATCAGTCGGGTACTACGCAAAATACAGATGCACTCTGCTTCAGGCATCTTGGTAGTACCCGACTGGCCTACACAGCCATGGTTACCAGTGGTCCATGAAAGGGTCATTGAAACACCAATCACCATTCCCAGTAGGCCAGATCTACTGATTCACCCGGTGTCAGGCATAAGTCATCCATGCCATGACAGAATTAACCTACTGAGTTGCAGATTCTGAAAAGACCTTTGCTGGACCTGGGATTGTCAAATAGGACCATGGACACGATGACAGCATCTCACCGACTCTCCACCAAGAAATAATATCTCTCCAGTATAAGAAAATGGGAAACATACTGCACGAGAACAGGGACAACCTACAGATCAACCACCATAACGCATGTACTGGAGTTCCTGGCCAGCCTTCACCACGATGAAGGTCTGAGCTATAGCGCTATCAATTGTGCTAGAAGTGCACTGTCAGCCTACCTAAGACAGGCACCAGGACAACAGGCCATTGGGTCTCATCCGCTGGTGGTCAAATTAATGAGAGGGATCTTCAATTCAAACCCCCCAAGACCCAGGTATACCAAGATCTGGGATGTCAGTGTTGTCCTGACATACCTAAGGGGATGGTCACCAGCCAGATTCCTCACTCTGGAACAGCTAACCCTGAAAACGGTCATGCTGATGGCATTAGTCTCAGCACAAAGGGTCCAATCCCTTCACTTACTCAGACTGGACAACATGGTCATAACACCGGACCAAATAACATTCACCATTCAGGAGCTGGTAAAACAGAGCAGACCAGGAACTTCAGGTCTTGTTATGGAATTCCGGGCGTACCCACCTGACCCCCGTTTATGTGTCATGACTCATTTGCTGTTATACATCAACACAACTAAAGATTCCCGAGGGAGAGAAAAATCTTTATGGGTCAGCCACAAAAAACCACAAAGTCGGGTGTCGAGCCAAACCATCTCTAGATGGCTCAAACAGGTACTGGGAGTTGCTGGAGTGGATACTGACATTTACACATCTCACTCCACCAGGGCAGCATCCACGTCGGCGGCTAAAAGAATGGACCACATCTTGCCATTAGACCACATCTTGGCAACAGCAGGGTGGTCCAGGGAGAGATCCTTCCAAACGTTCTACGACAAGCCGTTAGCAGAACCTGTTTTATTTGCAGAAAGAATTTTGGACTCTGCAAACATATAATTTAAGCCCGGGGGAGCATTATTTTTCTTTGTTATTGTTTTCAAAATAAATACCATTATTGTTTTATAAACAGATTCATGGTTGATTACGATAACATACTTCCTCCCTTGGATTACTTTGGCAGCGAGTGAAGTATGAACTGTTACACGGTTTGAAATCACAGAGCTTTAAAATCTTCACGTAGCCACACACGTGACTCTGAAGTAAAATAGTGAGATTAAACGAGAACTTACCAGTTTGAAGTTTGATTTGTATTTTATGAGGAGTTACGATGAGGGATTACGTGTCCTCTGCTCCCACCCTCAATTACAGTGATCAACTGGTAACTTAATTCTCCTTATCTTTACTATGTTAATTTCATTTATTGTGTTGTTTCTGTGATTCCACACCGCTGCTTTGAAGTATGTCGCGCATGCGTGCTGGACGGGTTCTTCACGTAATCCCTCATCGTAACTCCTCATAAAATACAGATCAAACTTCGAACTGGTAAGGTCTCGTTTAATCTTACTATTGCACTTTATCTGTTTATTTATGTGTGTATATATATATTCATTGGTACATGGACACACTGATCAATTCTGTTCTGTATTTATTTATGCCTACTATATTCTGTAGTGCTGAAAGCAAAGCAAGAATGTCATTGTCCTATCTAGGACACATGACAATAAACTCTCTTGAATCACTTGAATCGATTCCCCTACTCTGAAAGAGCAAAAGACCTATTCCTCTCATGATATGTTACATCTCTATGAGATCACTCCTCATCCTCCTGCGCTCTCGGGAATAAAGTCCTACTCCTGTGCTGCTGCAGGTATCAATTTTGTTGTTCTGTTTCATGACATATGACAAAAAAAACTTAAGTCTTAAGTATGGGCACAAAATGTTGGAGTAACTCAGCGGGACAGGCAGGGTCTCTGGAGAGAAGGAATGGGTGACATTTTGGGTTGAGACCCTTCTTCAGCCTCGACCAGAAACGTCAACCATTACTTCCCTCCAGAGACGCTACCCGTCCCGCTGAGCTACTCCAGCATTTTTGCGTTTATCTTCTGTACACTGCAAGGGCCAGGAAACGAGCGGGTAAGATCATCTCTGATCCCTCTCACTATGGCCACAAACTCTTTGAATCACTTCCCTCTGGAAGGCCACTCCGGACTGTCAAAGCCGCCGCAGCCAGACATAAAACAGCTTATTTCCACGAGTAGTAGCTCAACTCAATAACCAAAAATCTGTAGCATCCTTTCGTTCTGGTATTTTATTTCATTCCCATGTTTAAACTATAATGTTTTATTCTTAATGTTTTAATGTTTTATGTTTTATTCTTAATGGTTTACTGTATGTCATGTTGTTACTTGTGAGCGGAGCACCAGAGCAAAATCCTTGTATGTGTATACTTGGCCAATAAACTTATTCATTCATTCAATCATTCATTCATTCAGTCATTCATTCATTCATTCATTCATTCATTCATTCATTCATTCATTCATTCATGTCAACCAGCATCCGCGGTTCATTCCTACACTCATGAGTCCAGGTCGCGATGCCAGGTCAGCAAAGAGAAAACACATTGCTGTCTTGTCCTGGATATACACAAAATGCTGGAGTAACTCAGCGGCACAGGCAGCATCTCTGGTGAGAAGGAATGGGTGACGTTTCTGGTCGAGACATTTCCTCAGCCCTAGTTTTATGCCAGGATTCATGCATCGCTGACAACACGTCCTCCTTCTCCTTTCCCCTTTATTAAACAACAATTTACAGCAACGTGATAATTCTTAAAATTAGCATCATTGTCTGACTTCCAGCAAGAAAGGGAGAGATTTGGATGGAATTAGTGTCTGTGAGTGTTTAAAATGCAAATCAAACTCACCAACTTTTTACATTAATATTACAAAGTGATAACATTGAATTGAAATTTCATTTTCCTTCTGGGGGTCAGGCTATGTTAGCAGAAGCTGCTGAACGCACAAAATGGTGTGAAATTCCTTTTGTTTGCCATTCCAACTGAAAGATTAATCCAGATTAGCGACTTCTTTGGAAAAACAGGCTAGGGAATTGGGATCAGATGTGTAGGAAGGAACTGCAGGTGCTGGTCTAAACCGAAGATAGACACAAAAATCTGGAGCAACTCAACGGGTCAGGCAGCATCTCTGGAGAAAAGGAATAGGTGGCGTTTCGGGTCGAGACCCTTCTTCAGACTGAGAGTCAGGGGAGAGGGAAACAAGAGATATAGACGGTGATGTAGAGAGATAGAGTCATAGCGTGATACAATATGGAAATAGGTCCTTCGGCTCAACTTGTCCACAACATGTCCCAGTTACACTAGTCCCATCTGCCCCCACTTGGTCCATAGATATAGACAAAATGAATGAAAGATATGCAAAACTCTCCCCTCCTCTCCTCCTCTCCTCCTCCTCCTCTCCCCCACCCTCTCCTCTCCCCCTCTCTCCTCTCCTCCCCCCCTCTCCTCCCCTCCCCCCCTCTCTCCTCTCCTCCCCCCCTCTCCTCTCCTCCCCCCCTCTCCTCTCCTCCCCCCCTCTCCTCCCCCACTCTCCTCCCCCCCTCTCCTCTCCTCCCCCTCTCCTCTCATCTCCCCCCCTCCTCTCCCCCCCTCCTCTCCCCCCTCCTCTCCCCCCCTCTCCTCTCCCCCCTCTCCTCTCCCCCCTCTCCTCTCCCACCCCTCCTCTCATCCCCCCCTCTCCTCTCACTCCCCCTCTCCTCCCATCCCCCCCCTCTCCTCCTCTCCCCCCTCCTCCGTCCCCCCTCTCCTCCCCTCCCCCCCTCTCCACCCATCCCCCCTCTCCTCCTCCCCCTCTTCTCCCTCGCCCCCCTCGTCCTCTCCTCCCCTCGTCCTCTCCCCCCTCCCCCCTCTCTCTCTCTCTCTCTCCCCTCTTTTTCTCCCCCTCCTCCCCTCCATCCCCTCCCCCACCGTCCCTCCCCTAAGCCGCCCTCCCCTCCACACACCCCTACCCCCTCCCTGCTCTCCACCTCTCCCCCACCCCTCATCTCACCCCCCTCTCAGCACTCCCTCTCTCCCTCCCTCTCTCTCCCCCCCTCTCTCCCCCCTCTCTCCCCCCTCTCTCCCCGCTCTCTCCTCACCCCCCTCCCCCCCCCTCTCCTCCCCCCCTCTCCTCCCCCCCCTCTCTCTCTCTCTCTCCCCCCTCCTCCCCTCCATTAGCGTGAGTGCGGGAGGGGGGGCTAGTTAGTGTGTGACGCTGCATGCCGCCTCCCCCTCCACAACCGCACGTTGGGGGAACAGACCCAACGGGTCTGCACTTGGTCTAGTACCATAATATAAATATATCCACACATGAATAAATAAACTGATAAAGTGCAAATAATAGATAATGGGTTATTAATAATCAGAGTTTTGTCCGAGCCAGGGAGATGAGTGTGTGGCCAGGATGGTGTGGGTCTTTGATGATACTGCCAGCCTTTTTGAGGCAGCGACTGCGATAAATCCCCTCGATGGAAGGAAGGTCAGAGCCGATGATGGACTGGGCAGTGTTTACTACTTTTTGCAGTCTTTTCCTCTCCAGGGCGCTCAAATTGCCGAACCAAGCAACCATGCAACCGGTCAGTATGCTCTCTACTGTGCACCTGTAGAAGTTAGAGAGAGTCTTCCTTGACAAACCGACTCTCCGTAATCTTCTCAGGAAGTAGAGGCGCTGAAGAGCTTTCTTGATAATTGCATTAGTGTTCTCGGACCAGGAAAGATCTTCAGAGATGTGCACGCCCAGGAATTTGAAGCTCTTGACCATTTCACCCAACGACCCGTTGATATAAATGGGGCTGTGGGTCCCCCTCCTACTCCTTCCAAAGTCCACAATCAGTTCCTTGGTTTTGCTGGTGTTGAGGGCCAGGTTATTGCGCTGGCACCATATGGACAGTTGCTCGATCTCTCTTCTATACTCTGACTCATCCCCATCAGTGATACGTCCCACAACAGTGGTGTCAAGTAATGATGATGAAGGAAAGGGGGCAATTGCTAGCTATCATAAGGTCATAAGGAATAGGGGTAGAATTAGGCCATTCGGCCCATCATGGCTGATCTCAATCTCCCTCCTAACCACATTCTCCTGCCTTCTCTCTGTAATCTCTGACAGCCGTACTAATTAAGAATCTATCTCTCTCTGCCTTAAAAACATCCATTGACTGGCCTCTACTGCCTTCTGACGCAAATAATTCCACGGATTCATCACCCTCTGACTATCTGACACCCTCTGACAGAGGGAGATCGCTGGTCGAAGCGGACCCAGTGGGCCGAAGGACCTGTTTCCACACTGTATCTCTAAACTAAACTAAACTAAACTAAACCAATCTCACACTTTTTTTGTATTTTCATCTTTGGCTTTCATCGCCCAAACAAAGACCCCTCTCACCTGTATCCACCTATCATTCACCATGATTTATCCTTCCCCCACCGTGTTAAGGACCGTGCATAAATCCTAAATATTGTGGAATTATCACAAATATCATAGTTTGAGATGACCAAAATACCCCTCTAATTCCGAGTGCATACAGGTTGACTTGTGGTTTGTGAGTCGGAGAGAGCCATGTAGCACGCAAACAGGCCCTTCTCTCCATTCCTCCCCCACCCAAGTTGCACCAGCTTCTCATTTCCACCCAACAAACAGCTCACAATGGCCTGTTTCCTTTATCATCGTTACATTTTTGCGCATCTTTCAATCATTGTTCTTTATCTCTCTACATCATCGTCTATATCTCTCATTTCCATTTCCCCTGACTCTCATTCTGAAGAAGGGTCTCGACCAGAAACGTCCCCCATTCCTTCTCTCCAGAGATGCTGCCTGTCCCGCTGAGTTACTCCAGCTTTTTATGTCTACATGTGGCAATTTTATTACTTTAGTTTAGAGATGAGGCGCGGTAACCGGTACTTCGGTCCACGCAGACCAGCGATCCCCGCACACTAACACTATCCTACACCCACTAGGGACAATCTTTACATTTACCAAGCCAATTAGCTTACAAACCTGTACGTCTTTGGAGTGTGGGAGGAAACCAAAGATCTCGGAGAAAACCCACGCAGGTCACGGGGAGAACGTACAAACTCCGTACAGGCAGCACCCGTAGTCGGGATCGAACCCGGGTCTCCAGCGCTACATTCACTGTAAAAGGCAGCAACTCTACCACTGTACCACCGCAATGAATTATTAAACCTATTTCCGGTCTCCTAATTGTACCTCGGTACAGGTGAGAATAAACTAAACTGTAAGTGAAACTGTTTCTTAAGGAGAACGATCCTGACCTACTATCTACCTCATTGAAGACCCTCTGACTATTTTTGGACTTTATCTTGCATCCCGTATCTGTACACTGTGGATGGCTTGATTTTAATCATATATAATATGTCATAGAAACATAGAAACATAGAAAATAGGTGCAGGAGTAGGCCATTCGGCCCTTCGAGCCTGCACCGCCATTCAATATGATCATGGCTGATCATCCAACTCAGTATCCTGTCATCTGACAGATGATGAAAGAATGGTTTGACTGGGCTTATATTCACTGGAATTTAGAAGGATGAGAGGGTAAAGTTTTAGTACCATAAAATTATTAAGGATTGGACATGCTAGATGCAGGAAAAATTCACAGTTTAAGAATAAGGGGTAGGCCATTTAGGACTGCCATGGGCAAAACATTTTTAACACAGAGAGTTGTGAATCTGTGGAATTCTCAAAGTCAATTTTATTCGTCACATGCAAATTACTGGCAGTGAAATGAATTTGCCAGCAGCGATACACTTATAAGAACACACAATACACAATAGAATTTAACACAAACATCCACCACACCATTCTTCACTGTGGTGGAAGGCGACAAAGTTCAGTCAGTCCTCCTCCCTTGTTCATCCATAGTCGCCGCTACAGACGGCCCTCGATGTACAGGCCCTCTCATCGGGATTATCTAAACTCCAACGTCGGGATGGTGAAACACACTCCGCGGCTTGGAGATCCCGAATCGGCACTTTCCTACCACAGACAGCGGCTTCAGGATGTTATCGGCCGTGGGCCAGCGGTCGGAGCTCTTCTCCGGCGATCCCCAGCGAGGGATCCCAGGCTCCGGATGGTAAGTCCACGCCACGCCACACCTGCGGCTAGAAGCTCCGCAGAATTCTCTGCCACAGAAGGCAGTGGAGGTCAATTCACTGGATGTATTCAAGAGAGAGTTAAAGACCCTGTCCCACTTAGGAAACCTGAACGGAGACCTCTGGAGACTTTGCGCCCCACCCAAGGTTTCCGTGCGCTTCCCGGAGGTTCCTGGAGGTTTTTGTCAGTCTCCCTACCTGCTTCCACTACCTACAACCTCCGGCAACCACCCACAACCTCGGGGAACCGCACGGAAACCTTGGGTGGGGCGCAAAGTCTCCAGAGGTTTCCGTTCAGGTTTCCTAAGTGGGACAGGGGCATTAGATAGAGCTCTTAGTGCTAATGGAATCAGGGGATATGGGGAGAAAGCAGGAATGAGGTACTGATTCTGGATGATCAGCCATGATCATATTGAATGGCAGTGCTGGCTCAAAGGGCTGAATGGCCTACACCTGCACGTATTTTCTATGTTTCTATGTTTCTATAATCTCCCCACTGACTGGATAGCACGGAACAAAAACCTTTTCACTTCCTTGGTTCATGTGACAATGATAAACTAAACAAAAAAAATGCTTCAGGATTGATTTGAGCTAGATAGGGCTCTTCAAGATAGCGGAGACAGGGGATATGGGGAGAAGGTGGGAACGGGGTACTGATGGCGGATGATCAGCCATGATCACATTGAATGGCGGTGCTGGCTCGAAGGGCTGAATGACCTACTCCTGCACCTATTGTCTATAACCTAAGATTGGACCCTCTCAACCTGGAGCCCTCTGCTTCCAAGATGGCGTCCAACCCAGGCGACTATTTGCGTGCTAGCCACTGTAGCAGATCTACAATCACATGTTACAATCGCTCCACACTCTTAAATACCTCCTCCTGCAGCAACATTTCCTCTCTACACTGTAAATAGATTGACTGTAATCATGTATTGTTGCTCCGCTGACTGGTTAGCATGGCACAAAAAGCTTTTCACTGAACCATGGTACATGTGACAATAAACTGGACTAATGAACAATGACAATGAACTGAACTAACCAAACGCAGACTGGGCAATCGTTTCGCGGAACACCTACACTCAGCCCGCGTGAACCAACCTGATCTCCCGGTTGCTGGACACTTTAATTCTCCTTCCCATTCCCCACACTGACCTTTCTGTCCTCGGTCTCCTCCATTGTCAGAGTGAGGCTAAACGCTAATTGGAGGAACAGCATCTCATACAGTATTTCGCTTGGACAGCTTACAGAATATGATTGAGAATTGTTTTCTCGAACTACAAGTAACCCCGGCATTCCCTCTCTCTCTATCCCTCCCCCACCCAAGTCTCATTTTCACCCAATAAACAGCTAATAATGGCCTGTTTCCTTCATCATCATTACTTTTTTGTACATCTTTGATTCATTGTTCTTTATCTCTCCACATCATCGTCTAGATCTCTCGTTTCCCTTATCCCTAACCAGTCTGAAGAAGGGTCTCGACCAGAAACGTCATCCATTCCTTCTCTCCGGAGATGCTGCCTGTCCCGCTGAGTTACTCCAGCTTTGTGTGGCTATCTTCTGAACTAATTGATTAAACTGACGACCATCCCCATGGTCTCAGCGAGATCTCGCACTGTGTTCATCTTATGGACACAATTACCACAAGAGCCTGGCAGGGCAAAGGGCAGACTGAGATGAAGAGTGTCAGTAATTAAATGGGAGCCCTGGTGCAAAAGGTCAAAGGGGAAAGATCTGCCTCATAATTCACCAATGCCACGCTGTGTAAAATATGCCGACCTTTGAACTGCATGCTAATGAATTTGCAAATGGAAAAGTCACATGTTTTATTTCCTCATCATCCCACACTTCTTTAGCCAGAGGGGTGGTAAAGCTGTGGAATTCATTGCCTCAGGCAGCTGTTGGGGCCAAGCCAGTGGATATTCTAAAGGCAGAGATTGGCAGATTCTTGATTAGTACAGGTGTCAGGGGTTATGGGGAGAAGGCAGGAGAATGGGGTTGAGAGGGAAAGATTGATCAATCATGATTGAATGCCGGAGTAGACTTTAGTTTAGTTTAGTTTAGTTTAATTGTCACATATTCTGAGGTACAGTGAAATTTTTTTTTGCGTGCTAACCAGCCAACGGAAGGACAAATACATGATAAGGGAATAATGTTCAGTGCAAGGCAAAGCCAGCAAAGTCCGATCAAGGATAGTCCGAGGGTCACCAAAGAGGGTCACCAAAGAGGTGGATAGTAGTTCAGCGCTGCTCTCTGGTTGTTGTAGGACGGTTCAGTTGCCTGATAACAGGAAGAAACAGCCCCTGAATCTGGAGGTGGGCGTTTTCACACTTCTATACCTTTTGCCTGATGGGAGAGGGGAGAAGAGGGAGTGGCTAAAGTGCGACGACTTCCTTGATTATGCTGCTGGCCTTGCCGACAATGGTGTCAATGGAAGGGAGGCTGGTTTGTGTGATGGTCCGGGCTGCGTCCACAATTCACTGCAATTTCTTGCGACCTTGAATTGCTGGGCTGAATGGCCTAATTCTACTCCTAGAACTTATGAACTTACGAACTTATCATCCACGAATCCTAATGAAAAAGCAAACAGTGTCGTCTCAAGCAACTGCAGATGCTGATTTACAGAAAAAGACACACAGTGCTGGAGTAAGTCAAGTTCAAGTTCAAGTGAGTTTATTGTCATGTGTCCCTGATAGGACAATGAAATTCTTGCTTTGCTTCAGCACAACAGAACATAGTAGGCATTGTCTACAAAACACATGAATAAATAAACTGATAAAGTGCAAATAGCAGATAATGGGTTATTAATGTTCAGAGTTTTGTCTGAGCCAAGTTTAATAGCCTGATGGCTGTGGGGAAGTGGCTATTCCTGAACCTGGTTGTTGCAGTCTTCAGGCTCCTGTACCTTCTACCTGAAGGTAGCAGGGAGATGAGTGTGTGGCCAGGATGGTGTGGGTCTTTGATACTGCCAGCCTTTTAGAGGCAGCGACTTCGATAAATCCCCTCGATGGAAGGAAGGTCAGAGCCGATGATGGACTGGGCAGTGTTTACTACTTTTTGTAGTCTCTTCCTCTCCAGGGCTCTCAAATTGCCGAACCAAGCCACGATGCAACCGGTCAGCATGCTCTCTACTGTGCACCTGTAGAAGTTAGAGAGAGTCTTCCTTGACAAACCGACTCTCCATCAGGTCAATCAGTCTCTCTGGAGAATATGGATAGGTGATGTTTCTGGGTGGGACTCTTCTTAAGATGACAAATGCAAATTACTACAATTAGGGGGCTGCACAGTGGCGCAGGGGTAGAGTTGCTGCCTTACAGCGCTAGACACCTGGGTTCAATCCTGACTACGGGTGCTGTCTGTGCATAGTTTGTACGTTCTCCCTGTGACTTTGTGGGTTTTCTCAGGATGTTCTAGCTTCCTCCCACACTCCAAAGATGTACAGATTTGGAGGTTAAATGGCCTCTGTAATATGTAAATTGTCCCTGGTGTGTAGGATAGTGCTAGTGTATGGGGTGATCGCTGGTCAGCGTGGACTCGATGGGCCAAAGGGCCTGATTTGGCCTGATTAACAAGGTTAATTTCCAGGATGGCAGGACTGTCATGCTGAGAGAATGGAGCGGCTGGGCTTGTTCACTCTGGAGCTTAGAAGGATGAGAGGGTATCTTATTGAAACATTTAAGATTGTTAAGGGTTTGGACATGATAGAGGCAGGAAACGTGTTCCCGATTTTGGGGGAGTCCAGAAACAGGGGCCACAGTTTAAGAATAAGGGTAAGCCATTTAGAACGGAGATGAGGAAACACTTTTTCTCACAGAGAGTGGTGAGTCTGTGGAATTCTCTGCCTCAGAGGACGGTGGAGGCAGGTTCTCTGGATGCTTTAAAGAGAGAGCTAGATAGGGCACTTAAAAATAGGGAGTCAGGGGATATGGGGAGAAGGCAGGAAGGGGGTATTGATTGGGGATGATCAGCCATGATCACATTGAATGGCGGTGCTGGCTTGAAGGGCCGAATGGCCTACTCCTGCACCTATTGTCTATTGTCTATTGACGCTGTAACTCTAAAGTCTAATGTCTAAAAGCAAATCAACAACTTTTTAGGCCAATTTATTGGGTATTTTTAAAAGAGAGACTGGACCAAGTGCAGACCCGTTGGGTCTGTTCCCCCAACGTGCGGTTGTGGGGGGGGAGGCGGCATGCAGCGTCACACACAATAACTATCATACCCCCCCCCGCACTCACGCTAATTACCCCCCTTGATATTATATTAATATTATTAATTTGCTCCTTTTACCCCATAAACACCCTATCTACTGATGCATAGCCCCCAACTTGCAGTCACATCTAGAGAGGGGGGAAGGGGGGGGGGAGAAGGGGTAGAGAGTGAGGGCAGAGAGAGAAGGGGCAGAGACAGAGAGAGAGGAGACGAGAGAGAGAGGGTGAGAGTGAGGGGGAGAGAGAGGATGTGCTGATAGGGGGGTGAGGGGGAGAGGTGGGGAGCAGGGAGGGGGAGGTAGGGTGGAGGGAAAGGGGGTTAATGGGTGTAGTGGAGAGGAGGGCTTTAGGGGAGGAATGTTGGGGGCGTCTCTCTCTGGGGGGGAGCTTCTTTTTTTCTCTTCTCCTTTTTCTCCTTCTTTTTTCGTCTTCTCTTATTTTCTCTTCTCTTTTTTCTCTTCTTTTTTCTCTTCTCTCTTTTCTCTTCTCTTTTTCGCTTCTCTTTCTTCTCGTCTCTGTTTTTCTCTTCTTTGTTCTTGCTCCTCTCGCTTTTTCGCTTCTTTTTTCATCTTCTCTTTTTTTCTCTTCTCTTTTTGTCTCTTCTTTTTTCTCTTCTCTTTTGCTCTTGAGGTTTTCTCTTCTCTGTTTTTCTCTTCGTTTTTATCTCTCTTTTTGCTCCTCTTTTTTCCTTCTTTATTTCTCTCTTCTCTTTTCTCCTTCTGAGGGGGGGAGGTCTCTTTTTTCCTCCTTTTTTCTCTCTCTTTCCTTCTCTTCTCTTTGTTCTCTTCGCCTTTTTCTCTTCTCTTTGTTTTCTTTTCCTCTGGTTCTTTTTTCCTCTTCTCTTGTTCCTTCTTTGGTTCTCTTTTCCTTTTTTCTCTTCTCTTTTTTCTTCTCTCTTTTTCTCCTTCTCTTGAGGTTCTCTTCGAGAGGATTCTCCCTCTCTTTTTTTCGGGGGGAGAGTTTTTTCTCTTTCTTTTTTCGCTCTTCCTCTTTTTTCTCTTCTTCTTTTTTTTTCTCCTTCTCTCTTGTTTTTCTCTTCTAGGGGGATCTTTTTTCTCTTCTCTTGTGTAGAGGGGGGGGGAGGAGAGGGGGGGAGAACCTAAAAAACATTTTAGAACCAAAAAAGACACATTCTGCAAGCATTGTAGAACCAAAAGAGACACTTTTTGCAAACATTTTAGAACCAATAAACACTTTTTGCAAACATTTTAGAACCAGTAGACACATTCTGCAAGCGTTTTAGAACCACTAAGGACACTTACATTTGAGTAGACATGTGTTCAGTGTTATTCACAGCTCAGAGAAACGTGACCCTCTGCCTTCCTCCAGCTTACAGACACTGATTGAGCCACACGACTTCCTGGTTTTATAGTCCCTCCCCCCTGCCGCCAGCAGGGGCAGCAGAGAGAATGGGGAATTTTGTAAAATCATTAATATCTCTGTCATTTTTCATCGACGGGAAAAATCCTCGGCACACATATACGGCGGAGGGGGGCTCTGAGCAAGGTGGCCAAAAATGACGGGCGTAGGTGGCGGCGTTCTCTCGGAAATCGCAGCACAGATGGCCAAAACAGGTCAAGAACAGACTTTTAGTAATATAGATTGGCAGATTCTTGATTAGTAATGGTGTTAGGGGTTATGGGGAGAAGGTAGGAGAATGGGGTTGAGAGGGAAAGATAGGTCAGCCATGATTGAATGGCAGAGTAGACCCGATGGGCTGAATGGCCTAATTCTGCTCCTATGACTTCATGAACTGATGAACCCCACTTTTAAAGGGAGCTCCTTATATGAATCAGCTGCAAATGGTTCTGTATAGAATTGTAATTCTGTGGCTGAGTGTTTGACGGCACTAGGCCTGTAATCGCTGGAGATTAGAAGGATGAGGGGTCATCCTTTGAAACTTACCAAATAGTTAAAGGCCTGAATAGAGTGGATGTGGAGAGGATGTTTCCACGTGGGAGAGTCTAGGACTAGAGATCATAGCTTCAGAATTAAAGGACGTTTCTTTAGGAAGGAGATGAGGAGGAATTTCTTTACCTTGCACTAAACGTTATTCCCTTATCATGTGTAGTAAGGAATGGCAGATGCTAGCCAAAGCACTAAAGACAGATCTTTAGTCAGAGGGTGGTGAATCTGTGGAATTCTTTGCCACAAAGACTGTGGAGACCAAGTTAATGGATATTTTTAAGGCAGAGATAGAAGGATTCTAGATTAGTGCAGGTGTCGGGGATTATTGGGAGAAGCCACTATCCTCTGGAAGGCGACTCCGGACTGTCAAAGCTGCCACAGCCAGACATAAAAACAGCTTTTTTTGTTCCACAAGTAGTAGCTCTACTCAACAACCAAAAATCTGTAGCCTCCTTTTGCTCTGGTATTTTATTTAAATCACATGTTTAATCGATAATGTTTTATTATTTTCTTAGAATAAAGGGGAGGTCATTTAAGACAGAGGTGAGAAAAAACTTTTTCACCCAGAGAGTTGTGAATTTATGGAATTCCCTGCCACAGAGGGCAGTGGAGGCCAAGTCACTGGATGGATTTCAGAGAGAGTTAGATAGAGCTCTAGTGGAGTCAAGGGATATGGGGAGAAGGCAGGCACGGGTTATTGATAGGGGACGATCAGCCATGATCACAATAAATGGCAATGCTGGCTCGAAGGGCCGAATGGCCTCCTCCTGCACCTATTTCCTACGTTTCTATAGTGACATTCCTAACTGTCACTGTATGTCATGTTGTCACTTGTGGGCGGAGCACCAAAGCAAATTCCTTGTATGTGAATACTTGGCCAATAAAATTATTCATTCATTCATTCATTCATTCATTCATTCATTCATTCATTCATTCAGGAAAATGGGGTTAGGAAGGAGAGATAGATCAGCCATGATTGAATGGCGGAGTAGACTTGATGGGCTGAATGGCCTAATTCTGCTCATGTCATTTACGACCTTATGAAACACTGCTTCAAAAGCAGTTGTTAATATTCAGTGTTCTTTCCTTTTTATTTCACGATTGGTGTCTGTATCAAGGTTAAAAATGATGAAAGAATCAATAATTGTTGAAACGTGTCAGTATTGTTGTGAGATTAAGAAGAGTGCCTGCAGGAGGGTTACAAGTCAAGGAGTGGTCAGGGGGTTATTGATGGAGCTGCATGTTTGTCATGGTGTCATCCGAAGAGACCAATCTAATTTCTTCCACTCAGAGAGGCCAATCTATTTTCTTGATGTGAACGCATTGACAGGCTTATGATTGTCTTTTAGCGATATGGATATGACTGAAGGTCAGGTTGTTCATCTGGGGGAAGATCTCACGTTTACGCAGAGCTTCTCACAAGTTCAGACAAGGGAGAGCTTCTGAACAGTGTTCACCGTTGCAACGTAAACAAGGTTAGCAGGCAAGTGACCAGCCGTTGAAATCTTGCAAGTGCCAGAGGAGACAATTAGCCCAGCTGTTATCAGGCAACCAAACCACCCTACCACAACAAGAGAACAGTCCTACTATCTACCTCATTGGTGACCCTCGGAATATCTATGATCGGACTTTACAGGCTTTACCTTGCACTAAACGTTATTCCCTTATCATGTGAGGGAAGGAACTGCAGATGCTGGTTTCAACCAAAGATAGACTTAAGGAAGTAGCCCCAGAAATAGTGGATGCATTAGTGATAATTTTTCAAAACTCTTTAGATTCTGGAGTAGTTCCTGAGGATTGGAGGGTAGCTAATGTAATCCCACTTTTTAAAAAGGGAGGGAGAGAGAAAACGGGGAATTACAGACCAGTTAGTCTAACGTCGGTAGTGGGGAAACTGCTAGAATCAGTTATTAAAGATGGGATAGCAGCACATTTGGAAAGTGGTGAAATCATTCGACAAAGTCAGCATGGATTTATGAAAGGTAAATCATGTCTGACGAATCTTATAGAATTTTTCGAGGATGTAACTAGTAGAGTGGATAAGGGAGAACCAGTGGATGTGTTATATCTGGACTTTCAGAAGGCTTTCGACAAGGTTCCACATAAGAGATTAGTATACAAACTTAAAGCACACGGTATTGGGGGTTCAGTATTGATGTGGATAGAGAACTGGCTGGTAGACAGGAAGCAAAGAGTAGGAGTAAACGGGTCCTTTTCACAATGGCAGGCAGTGACTAGTAGGGTACCGCAAGGGTCAGTGCTGGGACCCCAGCTATTTACAATATATATTAATGATTTGGATGAGGGAATTGAATGCAACATCTCCAGGTTTGCGGATGACACGAAGTTGGGGGGCAGTGTTAGCTGTGAGGAGGATGCTAGGAGGCTAGACTATTATCTAAATGGTGGCCGATTAGGAAAAGGGGAGATGCAACGAGACCTGGGTGTCATGGTACACCAGTCATTAAAAGTAAGCATGCAGGTGCGGCAGGCAGTGAAGAAGGCGAATGGTATGTTAGCATTCATAGCAAAAGGATTTGAGTATAGGAGCAGGGAGGTTCTACTGCAGTTGTACAGGGTCCTGGTGAGACCACACCTGGAGTATTGCGTACAGTTTTGGTCTCCTAATCTAAGGAAGGACATTCTTGCCATAGAAGGTAGTTGAGGCCAGTTCATTGGCTATATTTAAGAGGGAGTTAGATGTGGCCCTTGTGGCTAAAGGGGTCAGGGGGTATGGAGAGAAGGCAGGTACAGGATACTGAGTTGGATGATCAGCCATGATCATATTGAATGGCGGTGCATGCTCGAAGGCCGAATGGCCTACTCCTGCACCTAATTTCTATGTTTCTATGTTTCTATAAAAAGCTTGAGTAATGCCCCTGTCCCACTTAGGAAACCTGAATGGAAACCTCTGGAGACTTTGCGCCCCACCCAAGGTTTCCGTGCGATTCCCGGAGGTTGCAGGTGGTTGCCGGAGGTTGCAGGTAGTGGAAGCAGGTAGGGAGACTGACAAAAACCTCCGGGAACATCCGGGAACTGCACGGAAACCTTGGGTGGGGCGCAAAGTCTCCAGAGGTTTCCGTTCCGGTTTCCTAAGTGGGACAGGGGCATAACTCAGCGAGTCTGAAAAGCATCTCTGGAGAGAAGGAATGGGTGACGTTTCGGATCTTTTCACTGTACCTCGGTACATGTGACAATAAACTAAACTAAACTAAAAAAGGACACAACAGTTCAATAGTTGAACGGTGCTTTATTGTCACATGTGCAAAGCACAGTAAATTTAGTTTAAGAAAGAACTGCAGTTGCTGGAAATATCAAAGGTAGACAAAAATGCTGGAGAAACTCAATGGGTGAGGCAGCATCTATGGAGCGAAGGAATAGGTGACGTTTCGGGTCGAGACCCTTTAGTTTAGTTTAGTTTAGAGATACAGCGTGGAAACAGGCCCTTCGACCCAACAAGTCCATGTGGACCAGCGATCCCCACACATTAAAACCATCCTACACACACTGGGGACAATATTCACATTTATACCAAGCTAATTAATCTACAAACCTGTACGTCTTTGGAGTGTGGGAGGAAACGGAAGATCTTGGAGGTAATCCACGCGGTCACGGGGAGAACGTACAAACTCCGTACAGACAGCACCCGCAGCCGGGATCGAACCTGTGTCTCCGGCGCAGCAAGCCCTGTAAAGGAGCAACTCTACCGCTGCACCACCATGCCGCTCTATTGTGAGTTGCTGGATTTGGCGGCATTTCCAAAGCACGTTCTGTGCGCTGGGCCTTATGGAGCGGCGCCCGACCCAGACGAGCCCGTGGGTCGTTCCGCCTCTTCTCGCCCGGCCACCTTTGTGTCGTGGGGGAGCCTCCCACTGCTGCCCTCGAGGGCGCGGGAGGCAAGACCCCGCTTCACTTCCCTACTGGCCTTGCTCCTCGAGACCATCGTCACCAGCTCCCTCGTCTTCAGTTCGCTAGTCTTTGGTGGGCGAGTAGGGGTCGACAGGCCACGGTCTTACTGCATCCGTCCACACTGGTCATCGGGTCTTCCGGGCGGAATCCCGGTCCGCATTGGGCCAGCCAAGCCTGCTGTCGACAATGCTGGAGTACCTCAGCGCATCAGGCAGCATCTCTGGAGAACATGGATAGGTCAGAAGGATCCCAACCCAAAACATCACCTATCCATGTTCTCCAGGGATGCTGCCTGATCCACTGAGTTACTCCAGCACTTTTGTGTAAACCAGCAATTGCGGTTCCTTGCTTCTATATTTTGCCTGCTCCACTGTGAAACGCTCTCAAGGTATGCCTACTTCAAATAAGTTTTTCTCCTCTCCCCCGAGAGTCTAAACAATGGCCCTGACCCGAACTTTGATCAATTTCCCTCCTTGGATAAATAACGTTCTATAAATAAAGTATGGTATGTTAAACATCACCTATCCATGTTCTCACAAGATGCTGGCTGAGCCTTTGAGTTCCCCGCCACCGTGTTCTTTCATGTAAACCAGCGTTTGCAGCTCCTAATCGCCACCAAATGTTGAAAGAACTCAGTGGGTTCGGCCGTGTGTGGGGAGAAAATGGAGTCCAATCCCTCAACTGGTTCTTAAAAAAACGATCCCAGGCCCAAACAATAGAACAAAACTAACACTTCCCTGGGCAGAAAGGAACTGCAGACGCAGGTTTACACTGAAGACAGACACAAAGTGCTGGAGTAACTCAACGGTCAGGCAGCATCTTTCGAGACAATGGATTAACGATGTGTCGGCTCCAGACCCTTCTTCGGACTCTTATCATGTGTCTATACACTGAAAATGGCTCAATAGTAATCATGTATTGTCCTGACACTGACAGGTTAGCATGCAACAAAAGCTTTTCACTGTACCTCGGTACACGCGACAATAAACTAAACTGAAACTGAACGTGGCGACTCTTTGCATACCTTGTGTGTTGTGTGTAAAACAAGGAATTTCACCGTGACATGGCACATGTGAGAATAAAGTATCAATCAATAAATCAATCTAGAAATTAAAGATGCCGGAACTTTACTTCAGACGTTAAAGATACAGCGCGGAAACAGGCCCTTCGGCCCACCAAGTCCGCACAGTCTAGCGATCACCCTGTACACCAGCACCATCCTACACAGGCAAGGGACAATTTACAATTTTACCAAAGCCAATTAACCGACAAACCTGTACATCTTTGTAGTGTGGGAGGAAACTGAAGATCTCGGAGAAAATCCACGCAGTCGCAGGGAGAACGTGCAAAGTTCGTATATAGACAGCGCCCGTAGTCGGGATGGAACCCGAGTCTCTGGCGCTGTAAGCTCTGTAAAGCAGCAACTCTACCTCTGCGTTGTCTGTTCTTCAAACTGAAAGTCGTAGGGAGGGAACTGCAGGTAGGAAAAGGCCAGAACAAAGCAGGGCCGGCAACAGATGACCAAGGAAGGGTGGAGCCCACAATGATCCATAGTTGGCCCACTGCGGGCCAGGATTTGCCTGCTCTAAAGCTATCCCGTTACCTTGGCCTCTGAAAAACCCACGGAGCACCGAATATATTTGGAGCACATGGCTTTAAGAAGGAACTGCAGATGCTGGAACAATCGAAGGTAGACAAAAGTGCTGGAGGGACTCAGCGGGTGAGGCAGCATCTATGGAGTGGGTGACGTTTCGGGTCAAGACTCTTCTTCTTGTTTAACTTGTTTTTCTTGCATTTAGAGTATTGTGTTCAGTTCTGGGCACCATGTTATAGGAAAGATATTGTCAACCTTGAAGGGGTTAAGAGAAGATTTAGAGGATGTTACCACGACTAGAGGGTGTGAGCTATCGGGAGAGGTTGAGTAGGCTGGGTCTCCATTCCATGGAGCGCAGGAGGATGAGGGGAGATCTTATAGAGGTGTACAAAATCATGAGAGGAATAGATCACACAGGTAGATGAACACAGTCTTTTACCCAGAGTAGGGGAATCGAGGAGCAGAGGACATAGGTTCAAGGTGAAAGGGAAAAGATTTAATAGGAATCCGAGGGGTAACTTTTTCACACAGTGGGTGTATGGAACAAGCTGCCAGAGGAGGTATTTGAGGCTGGGACTATCCCAATGTTTAAGAAACAGATAGACAGGTACATGGATAGGACAGGTTTCGAGGGTTATGGACCAAGCGCAGGCAAGTTGTAGCTGGGACATTGTTGGCCGGTGTGGGCAAGTTGGGTCGAAGGGCCTGTTTCCACACTGTATCACTGTATGATTCTATGACTGTAACCTTGGGATTGCAATAACAGCAGCCACCCTTATACAGGAGCGTGCTGTGGTATAACTGTTCATTTATTACCCAGATCACGTCACACTCAGCTTATTGCTCCTCTATGCGAAAATAGAAGACAAGATCATAAGTTTAACAAGGCTCGGGTAGAATCCGAGATTAGAAGGAATTGTTTTTCTCTCCGAGTGCTCAGCATAGACTGCCAGAGCACTCATTTGATGGCATATTGAATATAAAGCAGCGGGATGACATCCGTTTAGGAATAAAATTGTGGGTTATGAAAATAACGATGTACAAATGATTGAATGTTGCTGGATTGTGATTGTTACTGAGCTGCCGGGCCCATTGAAATGTCAGGCTAATGGAGGTAGTTACTCAGGGGTGAATAATATAACATGCAAGTCTTCTTTTCTCCATATCTGAATGTTGAAGCCAGACTAGATTATACCTCCAGACTCAAAAGCTACGAGATCAGACACCAACTTTAGACTTTAGGCAGCACAGTGGCACAGCGGTGGAGTTAGAAACATAGAAACATAGAAAATAGGTGCAGGAGTAGGCCATTTGGCCCTTTGAGCCTGCACCGCCATTCAATATGATCATGGCAGATCATCCAACTCAGTATCCCGTACCTGCCTTCTCTCCATACCACCTGATCCCTTTAGCCACAAGGGCCACATCTAACTCCCTCTTAAATATAGCCAATGAACTGGCCACAACTACCTTCTGTGGCAGAGAGTTCCAGAGATTCATCACTCTCTGTGTGAAAAATGTTTATCTCATGTCGGTCCCAAAGGATTTCCTCTTTATCCTTAAACTGTGACCATTTGTCCTGGACTTCCCCAACATCGGGATCAATCTTCCTGCATCTAGCCTGTTCAACCTCTTAAGAATTTTGTAAGTATCTATAAGATCCCCCCTCAATCTCCTAATTTCTAGCGAGTACAAGCCGAGTCTATCCAGTCTTTCTTCATATGAAAGTCCTGACATCCCAGGAATCAGTCTGGTGAACCTTCTCTGTACTCCCCCTATGGCAAGAATGTCTTTCCTCAGATTTGGAGACCAAAACTGTACGCAATACTCCAGGTTTGGTCTCACCAAGACCCTGTACAACTGCAGTAGAACCTCCCTGCTCCTATACTCAAATCCTTTTGCTATGAATGCTAACATACCATTCACTTTCTTCACTGCCTGCTGCACCTGCATGCCCACTTTCAATGACTGGTGTACCATGACACCCAGGTCTCGTTGCATCTCCCCTTTTCCTAATCGGCCACCATTTAGATAATAGTCTACTTTCCTGTTTTCGCCACCAAAGTGGATAACCTCACATTTATCCACATTATACTGCATCTGCCATGCATTTGCCCACTCACCCAGCCTATCCAAGTCACCTTGCAGCCTCCTAGCATCCTCCTCACAGCTAACACTGCCCCCCAGCTTTGTGTCATCCGCAAACTTGGAGATGTTGCATTCAATTCCCTCGTCCAAATCATTAATATATATTGTAAATAGCTGGGGTCCCAGCACTGAGCCTTGCGGTACCCCACTAGTCACTGCCTGCCATTGTGAAAAGGACCCGTTTACTCCTACTCTTTGCAAATAGAATTCCACAGATTCACAACTCCCTGGATGAAGATGTTTTCCCCATGGCCTTCCCATTATTCTCAAACTGTGACCCCTGCTTCTGGACTCCCCCAACATCAGGAACATTTTTCCTGCATCTAGCCTGACCAATCCTTGAAGAATTGTATATGTTTCTATAAGATCCCCTCTCTTCCTTTAAAAAATTCCAGTGAATACAAACCCAGTCGATCCATTCTGTCATCATATGTCAGTCCCGCCATCCTGGGAATTAACCTGGTGAACCCACGCTGCACTCCCTCAATAGCAATAATGTCCTTCTCAAATTAGGAGACCAAAATTGCACACAATACTCCAGGTGCGGTCTCACCTGGGCCGAGTACAACTGCAGTAGGACCACCTTGCTCGTAAACTCAAACCCCCTCACAATGAGCTTTCTTCACTGCCTGCTGTACCTGCATGCTAACTTTCCCCTACTCTGGGCAAGAGACTGTGCACCTATCCGATCTATTCCTTTCATGATTTTATACACCTTTATAAGATCACACCTCCTGCATTCCAGGCAATATAGACCCAGCCTACTCAACTTCTCTCTATAGCTCAGGCCCTCGAGTCCTGGCAACATAGATAGATAGATAGATAGAATCTTTATTTGCCACACGACCAGGGTTGGTGTTATTTGGGTTCGATACATGATGGTACCCTGCTTTAGTCACATTAACACTAATAACAACACAGATCACAGTAATAAAGTGCATCCATACCACATCACAAATCACAAATCTCACCAACAATACATAGTGCAAAAGAACAGACAAAGACCATAGACAAGACACTGTATACATCAAAAGTCCTTAATATTGACTGTTATTGGAGGGAATTGAGTGTTCTTATTGCTGAGGGGAAGAAACTGTTTTTAAAGCGGGTGGATTTTGTAGCAAGTGACTTGAGGCGCCTCCCTGAAGGGAGAGACTGGAAAAGGTGGTTTGCTGGATGGGAGGGGTCCGAGATGATCTTTATTGCCCGTTTTGAGGTAGGCAGCGCGGTAGGCAGCGCGGCTCTCGCCAGCAGCGGCCTCTGCAGTCCGTCTGCGTTTTTATTATTTTATGTCTATGTTTTAATGTAGTTTTTGTTATTTTTGTTGGGGTATGTGTGTGGGGGGGTGGGGGTGGTGTGGGGGGGAGGGGGAAACTTTTAAATCTCTCCCTGCACGGGAGACCCGACCTTTTCTTTGTCGGTTCTCCGTTGTCGTTGGGGCTGCAACGAGGAGCGGCCTCCAACAGGAAGACCGGGGACTCCAGTGCCGAACTCACCTCACCGTCGCGGAGCTGGCCGAGTCCAGAGTGGGTGGAGCTGTGGTGGACGCTGCTGCGACCCGACCCCCGGAGATTCGGTGGCTGCAACTGCGGGTTTGGCGGACGGCACCGGGAGCCCGCGGGTCCCTGCTGGGTGACCGCTTTTCGGGGCTTCCGCAACGGCGACTTCTCCCGCCCGAGTTGCGGGGTTGAAGAGCTCCTGGAGCGGGGCCTTACAGCACCGCCCCGCGCGGCTGGGAATGGCGGCGGGCTGCGAGCGCACGCCGGGGGCTCTAACACCAAGACCCGGTGCGCGAACTTGCATTACCCGGCGTGGTTTAATGGCCACGGGACAATTCGCCATCGCCCGCCGGGGGCTTTGACTTTGACTCTGACATGGGGGGGAGAGTGCAGTGGAGAGAGAAGTTTTTTTGGCCTTCCATCACAGCAATGTGATGGATGTTTATGTAAAATATGTTGTGTCTTGGGTCTATTTGTTGTAATGTATGGCTGCAGAAACGGCATTTCGTTTGGACCTCACGGGGTCCAAATGACAATAAATTGAATTGTATATTGTATTGTTGGAGGTAAATGGAATGGATTGAGGGGAGGGGGGAGTTGATGGTCCTGGAGGCCTTGGAGACAATGCGCTGTATTCTGTGTAGTGAGTGACTGTCAGTGTTTCCGTACCAGACTGTGATTGAGGAGGTGATGATGCTTTCAATGATGGTTTGATAAAAACGGAACAGGAGGTGTTTGTGGACTCTGAACTTTTTGAGCTGTCTGAGGAAGTATAGGCGTTGTTGTCCTTTCTTGATGATGTGGTCTGCGTTGATGTGCCATTTTAGATTATTGCAGATATAGGTGCCCAGAAACTTAAATGAGTTTGTGGAGGTTATGGGATGGGAGTTGACATGGACCGGGGGTTTGGGGTTTTGTTTGCGTCTGAAATCTATGATGATTTCTAAGGTTTTTGATGTATTAAGCTGGAGGTTGTTGTCTGCGCACCATTTGACTGCACTGTCCACTGTTTGATGGTATTGTGATTCGTTGTTGTCTGAGATGAGGCCAATTATTGTTGTGTCATCTGCATATTTAAAAATGTTGACTGAGCTGCATTGGGATGTGAGGTTGTTGGTGTAAAGTGAGAAGAGCTGAGGTGACAGAATGCACCCTTGGGGGGCTCCTGTGTTGAGAGTCAGAGGGCTGGAGAGTTTTTCACCCACCTTGACACTTTGCTGTCTGTTTGTCAGAAAGTGCAGAAACCAATGGCACATGGCTGGGTGAATGCTCATGTCCAACAGTTTATTGTAGAGTTTAATTGGGTGTATAGTGTTAAAGGCCGAGCTAAAGTCTATAAACAGGATGCGTGCATAAGTGTTCGGTGATTCTAGATGATGTAGGGAGTAGTGAAGAGCTAAGTTGATAGCATCCTCAACAGACCGGTTGGCACTGTATGCAAATTGGAAAGGGTCCATGATGGGGGCAGTGTGGGTTTTCAGATGGGTGAGGACTATGGGCTCAAAGGCCTTCATGGCAACTGATGTTAGTGCAACAGGTCTAAAATCGTTCAGACAGCTCACCTTGAAGGACTTGGGCACAGGGATGATAATGGATGATTTAAAACACTGCGGGACTCTACATTGGCTGAGGGAGGTGTTAAAGATGGAGGTGAACACAGGAGCCAGCTGAGCTGCACAGTGGTTGAGAGCAGCGGGGCTAAGGTCGTCTGGCCCTGCCGCTTTTCTTTAATTAAGATTTTTGAAGGCCGCCCTAACTACCTCCACAGAGATGATGAATGGTGCTGAGTTAGGTGGAGGGGGAGGCTTAGATAGTGGGGTGGCATTATCAAAGCGTGCATAAAAAGTGTTCAGTTTTTCCGGTAAGTCCGGATCCTCATCTGGGATGGGAACAGGACGTTTTTTGTAGTCCGTCATCTTCTGTAGATTTTTCCAGACTTCTCTTGAATTATGAGTTTTGAATTGTTGTTCCAATTTCTTTGAATAAGCTGACTTTGCCTTCCGTATTGCAGACCTGAGTTCATATTTTGCTGTTTTGTACTGATCACTGTTTCCATTGGTGTAGGCTGCATTTTTCTTTTTGCGAAGAAGTTGTATATCCTTGTTGAACCAGGGTTTACCATTACTGGGTATTGTGACAGTTTTGTAGGGGACGCACAGTTCTTCACAGTAGCGGACGTATGACGTCACCACGTCAGTGTACACGTCGATGTTGTTGCCGGATGCGTCGAGGAACAGGTCCCAGCCAGTACATTCAAAACATCTCCTTAACGTTTCGATGACATCCTCTGACCAGGACTTAACGGTTATTGTTTTGGGCTTGATGGATTTCAGTTTGTGTTTGTATGCGGGGATGAGCAGCAGCATTACAGGATCGGATCTGCCCAATGGAGCACGAGGAAAGGCACGGTAAGCGCCAGTGATGTTAGTGTAACAATGATCCAATATATTGTTTTCTCTGCTCGGGCATGTAACTTGCTGAGTGTAGTTAGGGAGTTCTTTAGTTAGACAGCTGTGGTTGAAGTCGCCCAAGACTATAATGATGGAATCAGGACGTGAGCTTTCCATGGAGGAAATGTGCTGTGCTAACATATCCATAGCCGTGTTAGCGTTAGCGTCGGGTGGAACGTAGACGCCAATTAACACAACAGATGAGAATTCCCTGGGTAAATAGAATGGTCTGATGATCAAACAGAGGAATTCAATATCAGGGGAGCAGTGTTGTGCTTGTACTGTGATGTTATTGCACCAGCGTTGATTGACAAGGAAGCAGATACCCCCACCCTTGGACTTATGTGACAACGCTGCCGACCTATCAGCTCTGTAGATGGTAAAGCCAGGTGGGGTTACTGCTGAGTCGGGAACAGATTGATCCAGCCAGGTTTCCGTGAAGCAGATGGTAGATGGCTCTTTGTACTCTCTCCTTGAGTGGATCAGAAGCTGGAGTTCGTCCATCTTGTTCCGGAGTGATCGGACGTTGGAGAGTAGTAGTGCCGGTAGTGGAGGCCGGTAGGGCCGCTTTCCTGAAACGAGCCAGGACTCCTGCTCGCCGTCGACCAGGCCGTCGGCCAGGCCTAGGAGAGGTCCCGGGGTGTGGGCCAGGTGAGGTGTTCCTGGCGCGTAATTCCACAGGAAGGGTTTGTGCTAGGGTCAGAGATCCCAAAACTCCGTTCGATCTTGCCCTTATAGTAAGCAACTCAATTCGGTCATAAGCTCCACAGACCGAGGCTTCAAGATGTTGTAGGCCGCAGGCCGTGGTCGGAGTGCTTCTCCGGCGACCCCCTGGCAAAGGGACGCCCCGCTCCACGATGTTGACATCCCCGCTGTGCCGCCGCTGAAGCTCTGGGCCCGACTCCAGGAAAGGCCGCACCAAACCAGCTGTAAGGTCACGAGGGGGGGGAAGAAGCGACAAGGAAGAAAATCGCCTCTCTGTCGAGGTAGGTGCCCGAAAACATTCTCCCCCTATTCCATGTTGAATAGTGTTGGAGTAACTCAGCGGGTCAGGCAGCATCTTTGGAGAAAAAGGATGGGTGATGGGTGAAGTAGTTGTTCACCTTTGTCCACTATAATACTCCAGCACTTTGTCCCGCTGAGTTACTCCAGTTTGTACCTCCGTCTTCCCAGCACATTGTGTTTTCCTCAAGATTCAAGCATCTGCAGTACCTTGTGCCTACGTTGCCTAACTTAACCTGATAAAACATTGCAAACTGCAACTGATGTGGGAAACGAGACACTAACAGCTTATGGTTGTGGTCAATAAACCACAGATCACATGCTTGAGCAAACTATATTTCACTTTGATAAAAAATAACATCTACATTAAATGACACCACCTGCTTTTCACAGGAATATATTGCGCACTAGATTGCTTCATACAACGTGGTAATTGGGAGAACCAGCAAGCACATTTACCAAATGGGCAGATACAGTGTGGGTATTGCAAAATTGGCGTCAGAAAGCACTTGCAGGATTGTTAAAATCAAAGCAATGGGTTTTAAATGGATGCAGGAACGGAAACATCAGATAGAATCAATTGCTCGAACACGCAGGACATGTTGGTAAATAGACACTTTATTTTTGCCTAGAAGTGACCAAAAGTACTGAAGTTGGAATAAAGTGGGCAGTTTACATTAGTTTAGAGATTAGATAGATAGATAGATAGAAATAATTTATTGCCACACAACATTACAGCGGGGAAACACATTAACACTATCATTGCACTATCGCACACTAACACTATCCTGCACACACTAGGGACAATTTACAATTTTGCAGAGAGTTGCGAGTCTGTGGAATTCTCTGCCTCAGAGGGCGGTGGAGGCTGGTTCTCTGGATACTTTCAAGAGAGAGCTAGATAGGGCTCTTAAAGATAGGGGATATGGGGAGAAGGCATGAACGGGGTACTGATTGGGGATGATCAGCCATGATCACATTGAATGGCGGTGCTGGCTCGAAGGTGCTGTCTACTGTCTATTGTTTATTGCCAATTAGCCTTCAAAACCCGTACGAGTGGGAGAAAACTGGAGCACCCGGAGAAAACCCACGCGGGTCACGTTGAGAACGTACAAACACCGTATGCACAGCACCCGTAGTCAGGATCGAACCGGGGTCTCTGGCGCTGTGAGGCAGCAACTCTACCGCTGCTCCACCACGCCGGTTCACAGCTGAAATAAAGAGAGAGTAGGTGGGTGACAACAGGGAAAAAGAGTAGGCATAGAATGCAGGCCACCCCTCTGGCCATTCCTCTTCAAAGATGCAGTATAGCCTTTTGTAAGATAGACACACATTCTTGGGTAACTCAGCGGGACAGACAGCATCTCTGGAGAAAAGGAACAGGTGACGTTTCATAAGGTCATAAGGAATAGGAGTAGAATTAGGCCATTCGGCCCATCAAGTCTACTCCACCATTCAATCGTGGCTGATCTATTTCTCCCTCTTAACCCCATTCTCCTGCCTTCTCCCCATAACCTCTGACACCCGCACTAATCAAGAATCAACCTATCTCTGCCTTAAAATTATCCACTGACTTGGCCTCCACAGCCTTTTGCGACAAAGAATTCCACAGGTTCACCACCCGCTGACCAAAGCCATTTCTCCTTTGATTCTGAGTCTATGACCTCTCCTCCTAGACTCTCCCAATAGTGGAAACATCCTCCCCACATCCACTCTATCCAAGCCTTTCACTATTCTGTACGTTTCAATGAGGTCCCCCGTCATTCCTCTAAACTCCAGCGAGTACAGGCCCAGTGCCGTCAAACGCTCATCAAGAGCCAAGAGTCAAAAGTGTTTTATTGTCATATGTCCCAGATAGGACAATAAACATTCTTACTTGCTGCAGCACAACAGAATAGCACACAACGGGAGAAAAAAAAAGTTCAGTGTGTATATGCACACATTCACATATACTTAATAAATAAACAAATATAGTGCAATAATAATAATAGTCTGTTGTAGTTCAGAGCTTATTATATTTAATAGGAACGTGTGGGGTAACTTTGTTACACAAAGGGTGGTGGTGGTATGGAACGAGCTGCCGGAGAAGGTGTTCGATGGTAAAGTTTAGTTTAGTTTAGGTTAGAGATACAGCGTGCAAACAGCTTCACCCGAGTCTTCGCATATTCCAGCGATCTCCACACATTAATCCAAGCCAATAAGTACGGTTTACATTTATATCAAAGCCAATTAGCCTACAAACCTGTACGTCTTTGGAGTGTGGGAGGAAATTGAAGATCTCGGAGAAAACCCACGCAGGTCACGGGGAGAACGTGCAAAGTTTGTACAGACAGCGCCCGAAGTCGGGATCGAACCCGGGTCTCTGGCGCTGCAAGCGCTGTAAAGCAGCAACTCTACCGCTGCGCCACCGTGTTGCTCAAGTTGATTGGATACGGTCGCTTGCGGGAAAAGGAACGTCTGGTAAAGTGGGATGGTTTTAAAAGCTCGATGACAAGAGTTCCCATTAGTGTGTTCCCTTTAGAGTGAAGGCCAAGGCAAGAGGGGAAATAAGGAAGCTTGGGTAACAAGAGAAATTAAAGCTCTGGTCTGGAAAAAGAAGGAGGCATGCGGCAGGTATAGGCAGCTAGGATCACTGGGCGAATTTCCGGAACTGAGTTGTATACTTAAGAAGGAAATAAAGAGGGTAGGGGATAGCTCGCACAGAGAATATTAAGGAAAAACCAAAGGGATTTCATATGTACATTAAGGAAAAGAGAGTAACTAGAGAGGGTATAGGGTCCATCAGAAACCAAAGCAGACATCTCTGTGTGGAGTCACGGGAGATGGGCAAGTCTTCAATTAGTTTTTACTCCAGCCACTCCAGCACTTTGTGATAGCATCTGCAGTTCCTTGTACCTCCATATCTCTGCCCAAAAATGCTTGGAAAGTAGTAACCACTATCTACCTCAGTGGTGACCCTCGGACTATCTTTGATCGGACTTTACTGGCTTTACCTTGCACTAAACGACGTTTCGCTCATCGTGTGTCTGTACACCATAAATGGTAAGTGTAAATGGCTCATGTCATTGTAATCATGTACAGTATTGTCTTTCCATTGGCTGGTTAGAGCTTTTCACTGTACCTCGGTACACGTGACGATCAACTAAACTGACTAAATGTGGCCGCTTCTATAGCGTTGTCTAGCAGCTCGTTCCAGATACGGATGACCCTCCCAAGCTTTATGCAACGTGTCTGAATGTCTCTGTATCACAGTATGTGCTCATGTAGAATTTAATCTGTACGCTTACTGCACTGTGGAGGATGTTGATGCCGCAGAACTTGTCAAAGATAGGGCATTGTTATTGATGGATGACTTCAATATCAATAGTTGGACTTTGGAACTGCTAATGGACGACCATTGAGATTTTACGGGTTATTAAATTGGCCTACACCCATGTGGTTGGCCATTAAGGATGGGAAAGGGAGAGGTTTGTAAACAGCATCAAGTGCTATTAAACTTGTTACTTCATACCCTGGGGCTATGACGCTTTGATAACCAAACAAAATAGAACATGTGAATAATATAAACACAAGAAACTGCAGATGCTGCAATCCTGAGAAAAGAACTAAGCGGCTGGAAGACTGGGGGAGGAAGGAATGAACCAGCATAAAGAGAACGGGAGGCCCTCGGACTTCATTAGAGATGCTCGTACTATCTTAATCGGACACTACTGGACTTTATCTTGCACTAGTCATCGAGCCAATACAATACAATACAATACAATACAATACAAATTTATTGGGGCATTTATTTATGTTGTTTCTGCAGTCATACATACAAAAAGAAAAGACCCAAGACACAACACAATTTACACAGACATCCATCACAGCGCATCTCCTCCTCACTGTGATGGAAGGCAAAAACTTATCTCTCCCCTGCACTCCTCTCTCCCCCCCCCCGATGTCAGAGTCAAAGCCCCCGGCGGGCGATGGTAATTGTCCCGCGGCCATTACAGCCACGCCGGGTGATGCAAGGCCACGCTCCGGGTCTTGTTGTTGGAGCCCCCGGCTGGCGCTAACAAGTCCCGCAGCCATTCCAAGCGCGCGGGGCGGTGATGTAAGGCCCCGCTCCAGGTCATCTTCAACTCCGCAACTCGGGCGGGAGAAGTCGCCGCTGCAGAAGCCCCGAAAAGCGGTCTCCCAGCAGGGACCCGCGGGCTCCCGGTGTTCCTGTCTACCAGACCTGCGGTTGGAGCCTCCGAATCTCCGGGGTCGGGTCGCAGCAGCGCGCCACCACTGCTCCACCCGCTCCGGACTCGGCCAGCTCCGCGATGGTGAGTAGCTCCGCAGCTCCGCGACTGGAGCCCCAGGTCGCTACTGCCGGAGGCCGCTCCACGGTGCAGCCCCAACGACAATGGAGACCCGTTTCTTCCGCCCCCCCCCCCCACCCCCCACCCCTCACACACACATACCCCGTCAAAAAAATAAATAAAAACTACAATAAAACGAGAGAAAATAATAAAAAGACAGACGGACTGCAGAGGCCGCTGCGACTTGAGTCGCGCCGCCCACCGGAGCCGAGCCATAGAGCGATACAGCATGGAAATAGGCCCTTCAGCCCAACTTGCCCACATCGGCCAGCATGTCCCAGCTAAACTAGTCCCACCTGCCACATTTGGTCCATATCCCTCCAAACCTGTCCTATCCATGTACCTGTCTAACTGTTGCTTAAATGAATTAATAATGAATGAGTTAATTAATGAGTTCATTGGCCAAGTATTCACATACAAGGAATTTGCCTTGGTGCTCCACCCGCAAGTCTTCTTCTTCTTTTCGTGTCTTTGAAGCTGGTTGGCTATATGACAGTTTCCCATTCCTTTACACAGTCCTTTGCGTTTTTATTGAACACTGCAAGATCCTTTGAGCTGCGCCCGCAAGTGACAACATGGCATACAATGACAGTTAGGAATGACCCATAAAACATTAAACATTAATAATAAAACATAATTGATTAAACAGCTGAATTAAATAAAATACCAGAACAAAAGGAGGCTACAGATTTTTCATGGGGAAGTGATTCAAAGAGTTTGTGGCCAGGATGAGAGGGGTCAGAGATGATCTTGCCCGCTCGCTTCCTGGCCCTTGCAGTGTACAGTTCGTCAATGGAGAGAAGGTTGCAGCCAATAACCTTCTCTGCTGATCGGACAATTCGCTGCAGCCTCCAGGCGACGTGCTTGGTGGCTGAACCGAACCAGACATTAACCGAACGCACATTAACACTATCCTACACATACTAGGGATAATTTGATATTTACACCAAGCCAATCAACGTACAAATCTGTAGCTCTTTGTCAAGTCAAGTTTATTTGTCACATACACATACAAGATGTGCAGTGCAATGAAAGTGGCAATGCCTGCGGATTGTGCAAAAACTATAGAACACAATAGAACAGTATTTATATGTTAGAAAAAAAAACAACAATTTTAAAAAGACACAACACAACAGTAAATTAGTTCCTGGTGACATAAGAGTTTACAGTCCTGAGATCTCAGGGAAAAACCACGCAGGTCACGGGGAGAACGTACAAACTCCATACAGACAGTAGTCAGGGTTGAACCTGGGTCTCTGGTGCTGGTGTGTCACCCCGTATGCCACCGGTGAAGTAGGCATGAATGATTAAATGCCTCAACCATGTTACTATTCCTTATTAATGAACTGAATGTAAATGTACCATCTGTCATGGTGCGATTTGAACTCACCCTGACAGATCTTTGATTCAAGCTTTTTGATACAGAAATAGAACCAGTTAACCAGGAAGTAAATATCACCAACATCTTGTCCTGGATCACTCATATTGAAGCGATGGCTCAGGAAACAAACCCATGCCTCTATGTCCTTAGAACGTCCTTATGAAATTCGGCATGTCCCCAACAACTGCCGGTCATGGTGGCGCAGCGGTAGAGTTGCTGCCTTACAGCAAATGCAGCGCTGAAGACCCGGGTTCGATCCCAATTACGGGTGCTGTCTGTACGGAGTTTGTACGTTCTCCCCGTGACATGGAATGTTGACCTTCACAACAAGAGGATTTCAGTATAGGAGTAAAGAGGTTCTTCTGCAGTTGTACAGGGCTCTGGTGAGACCACATCTGGAGTATTGCGTACAGTTTTGGTCTCCATATTTGAGGAAGGACATCCTTGTGATTGAGGCAGTGCAGCGTAGGTTCACGAGATTGATCCCTGGGATGGCGGGACTGTCATATGAGGAAAGATTGAAAAGACTAGGCTTGTATTCACTGGAGTTTAGAAGGATGAGGGGGAATCTTATAGAAACATATAAAATTACAAAAGGACTGGACAAGCTAGATGCAGGAAAAATGTTCCCAATGTTGGGCGAGTCCAGAACCAGGGGCCTGGTTCCTTGCTGTATCTCTAAACTAAACTACAAAACTAAAACTTCCACAGATGTGCCGTGGAAGGCATTTTATCGGGATGCTTCAAAGCACGGTTTGGAAACAGCTCCATCCAAGGCCACAAGATATTGCAGAGAATTGTGGACTCAGCCCAGACCATCACACAAACCTACCTCGGCAAGGCCAGCAGCATAATCAAGGACGAGTCGCACCCTGGCCACTCCCTCTTCTCCCCTCTCACATCAGGCAAATGTATAGGCGTGACAATGCACACCTCCAGATTCAGGGACTGTTTCTTCCCAGTTGTTATCAGGCAACTGAACCATCCTACCAACTAGAGAGCAATCCAGAGCTACTTATTGGAGACCCTCGGACAATCTTTGATCGGACTTTACTGGACTTTTTTTTACATTATACATTATTCACGCCATTCCCTTTATCATGTATCTGTACACCGTGGGTGACTCGATTCTAATTGTGAATGTGTGTGAGTGATTGGTGGTGGTCGGAGGGGCCGTAGGCGCAGATTGGCAGCCACGCTTCCGTCAGTCTGCCCCAGAGCAGCTGTGGCTACAGAAGTAGCTTACCACCACCGAGTGTGACTGAGGAGTGAATGAATAATGCGATGTAAAGCGCCTTGAGTATTAGAAAGGCGCTATATAAATCCCATCCATTATTATTATTATTATTATTAATCATGTATTGTCTTTCCGCTGACAGGTTAGCATGTTAGCTATTCACTGTACCTCAGTACAAATGACAATAAACTAAACTAAGCTAAACTAAACTAAACTTAATTAAACTAAACACTGTTCAAACAATCACCCTATATCAGGGGTCGGCAACCTACGGCCCCCAGGCCGAATACGGCCCGTAACCAGAAATCATCCGGCCCGCAGGCATATTATTTTCCCAGTAATTATCCGGCCCGGTGATGCAAGGAATTAAGGAGCGGCGAGCAGCGGCGAGTGCCGGGCTCTGGCTGTACCGTGTCCTGCGCAAAGCCTCCAGCACGGCCACGCACCTTCTGTGTCTGGGCTTCACTGTCTGGATCGGAGTTGTCAATAGGCCGGGGACGAGTGAGTGTGATATTTGAGCCACCGCCTTCAGGACAGAGCCAAGGCAATGGTCCGTATGTACACCATCCGCTCACAGACATGCGTCCCGGCCCATAGAAACATAGAAACATAGAAAATAGGTGCAGGAGGAGGCCATTCGGCCCTTCGAGCCAGCACCGCCATACATTGTGATCATGGCTGATCGTCCCCTATCAATAACCCGTGCCTGCCTTCTCCCCATATCCCTTGACTCCACTAGCCCCTAGAGCTCTATCTAACTCTCTCTTAAATCCATCCAGTGACTTGGCCTCCACTACTCTCTGTGGCAGGGAATTCCATAAATTCACAAATCTCTGGGTGAAAAAGTTTTTTCTCACCTCAGTCTTAAATGGCCTCCCCTTTATTCTAAGACTGTGGCCCCTGGTTCTGGACTCGCCCAACATTGGGAACATTTTTCCTGCATCTAGCTTGTCCAGTCCTTTTATAATTTTATATGTTTCTATAAGATATCTCCTCATCCTTCTAAACTCCAGAGAATACTAGCCCATATGCAGAACGAGGTTGCCAACCCATGTATGAACAAAACAAATGTTTCTCACTTTTCACGGAAACTCATGTTGTAACAGAATTTCAAGTACTATGTCTTGGTTTTGGAATGTGGACTTCAAAAGAGTTAAAATTAAATTGGTTCAGCCTTAAATAGTGGCATCACCTTTTGACGTTCCAAGCAAAGTAACCCTGGTGGAAATGGCATTTTGTTTAAAGTTTGGACCATCCTGAAAATGCAAGTGTCCCGAAACTCTTTCAAAGTATTCTGCAGATACTTGTGTACTTTTTCAAGCGTGATATCGGAAATAATGTAGCCAATTTGTACACATCGTACAGTAAATGGCAGGACATTGAGCACAACTGGAGGGACAGAGCTACAGGGAGAGGTTGATCAGACTAGGAATTTATTCCTTGGAGCGCAGGAGGATGAGGCGTGATCTTATAGTGGTGTACAAAATCATGAGGAACAGATCATGTATGTCCAGAGTTGGGGAATCGAGAACCAGAGCACATAGGTGTAAGGTGAGTGGCAACAGATTTAATAGAAACTTTTACACACAAAAGGTGATGGGTGTATGGAACGAGCTGCCAGAGGAGGTAGTTGAGGCTGGGACTATCCCAACGTTTAAGAAACATTTGGACAGGTACATGGATTGGATAGGTTTACAAGGATAAAAACATAGAAAATAGGTGCAGGAGTAGGCGATTCGGCCCTTGGAGCCTGCACCGCCATTCAATATGATCATGGCTGATCATCCAACTCAGTATCCTGTACCTGCCTTCTCTCCATACGCCCTGATACCTTTAGCCACAAGGGCCACATCTAACTCCCTCTTAAATACAGCCAATGAACTGGCCTCAACTACCTTCTGTGGCAGAGAATTCCAGAGATTCACCACTCTCTGTGTGATACTAATGTTTTTCTCATCTCGGTCCTAAAAGATTTCCCCCTTATCCTTAAATTGTGACCCCTTGTTCTGGACTCCCCCAACATCGGAAATAATCTTCCTGCATCTAGCCTGTCCAACCCCTTAAGAATCTTGTAAGTTTTTATAAGATCCCCCCTCAATCTTCTAAATTCTAGCGTGTACAAGCCGAGTCTATCCAGTGTTTCTTCATATGAAAGTCCTGCCATCCCAGGAATCAGTCTGGTGAACCTTCTCTGTACTCCCTCTATGGCAAGAATGTCTTTCCTCCGATTAGGAGACCAAAACTGTACGCAATGCTCCAGGTGTGGTCTCACCAAGACCCTGTACAGCTGCAGTAGAACCTCCCTGCTCTTATACTCAAATCCTTTTGCTATGAATGCAGATAATAGTCTGCTTTCCTGTTTTTGCCACCAAAGTGGATAACCTCACATTTATCCACATTATACTGCATCTGCCATGCATTTACCCACTCACCTAACCTATCCAAGTCACCTTGCAGCCTCCTAGCATCCTCCTCCCAGCTAACACTACCCCCCAGCTTCGTGTCATCTGCAAACTTGGAGTTGTTGCATTCAATTCCCTCATCCAGATCATTAATATATATTGTAAATAGCTGGGGTCCCATCACTGAGCCTTGCGGTACCCCACTAGTCACTGCCTGCCATTCTGAAAAGGACCAATGAAAGGATATGGGCCAAATGCAGGCAGGTGGGACTAATGTAGATGGGACATGTTGGTCGGTGTGGGCAAGTTGGGCCGAAGGGCCTGTTTCCACTCTGTATCACTCTATGAATCAGATTTGTGGCATTAAGATGCAGATATGCTGTTATCTCATTGAATGTTGGAGTAGTCTCAAGAGACGATAGGTTTCTCTTCACAGTCTATGAAAGTTTGCTTACGGAAAAATTAATTCTATCTGGTGTAGCTGTGTTTTAGCAGATGATATGGTCAATATCACCTTGAATGTTAAAGTGAAGAATGTAAAGCAAGAAGGAGAGTACTCTGAAGCTAGACACAAAATGCTGGAGTAACTCAGCAGGACAGGCAGCATCTCTGGAGAGAAGGAATGGGTGACGTTTCAGGTTGAGACCCTTCTTCAGACTGAGTCAGGGGAGAGGGGGACACAGAGATAAGAAAGTGTGAAACCGAGAGCTTCAGCAATTTGAAGGGCCAAAGGGAGCCGTGAAATTGGTTTGAAGAAGGTCCCGGGGATTTTTTATACGTATAATTAAAACGAGACGATAACTCGGGAGAAGGGAGGACAACTCAAGGATCGTGGTGGGAATTTGGGTTTGGAGTCAGAAGATGTAAGCGAGGTAGTAAATGAGTACTTTGCAAATGTATTCACCAAGGAGAAGGACATGGAGGACAGTCAGATCAGTGCAGGGTATAGTTGATGAGAAGATGATGTGGAACGCAGGGCATGGGAGGAGAACTGTCGCGAATAGTTGAGTATATTTGAATTGGGCATTGCAGAGTTTAGTCTAATGTCACGTGTACCGAGGTACAGTGAAAAGCTTTTGTTACAGCAAGACAGTACGTGCTTACAATTGAACCATTCACAGTGCACAGATACGGGATAAAGGGAACAATGGGAATAATGTTTAGTGTAAAATAAAGTCAGTAAAGACTGATCAAATATACTAATAGCTACAGCAGTTTGGTTCACATTGGTCTTCATCAGTCTGAATATTGAATATAGAAGTTGGGAGGTTATGCTCCAGTTAATAATATTTGGAATTCCGGATTTACATCTATCACTTACAGTAAATCAAAGAAATTTCTTTGATTACTGTTTGATAATTGGGAAAAAAATCATATTGAAATTTTGGAAGGGAACATTATCCCCCACAACCAAAATGTGGGCAACAGAGATGATGGAGACGTTACATCTGGAAAGAATTAGATTTGTCCTATTGGACAAGTATAATTCTTTTGAACAGACATGGTCTCCATATATACAGTATTTAGAGAAGTAGCTATTCTTGACAACATAGCTCGGCGTGCACCCTGCGGGATTTGGTGAGAATAATTCATTTTTATATTGGAATTAACATATATGTCTTTATTGATACTATCACTTGTAGTAGTGTTATTAACAATACATATTGTGGTTTTTCATTTTTTTTTTGTTTTTTTTTTTTGTTTTTTTTTGTTTCTCTTTTCTTTCTTATATATAATCAAATTATTATTTAATCACTCTCTTAATGATTTATAACTGTTCTATTCTTTTCCTATCATTATTTCTAAAAAAATAGTAGATAAGTATTACTAGTGTTTTACTTAATGCAAATTGAATTAATTTGATATAAAGTTGTTTGAAGCATTGTAATTGATTACCTTTAATAAAAAAATATATTAAAAAAAAAAAAGACAGTACGTGCTTACAATTGAACCATTCACAGTGCACAGATACGGGATAAAGGGAACAATGGGAATAATGTTTAGTGTAAAATAAAGTCAGTAAAGACTGATCAAATATACTAATAGCTACAGCAGTTTGGTTCACATTGGTCTTCATCAGTCCGAATATTGAATATAGAAGTTGGGAGGTTATGCTCCAGTTGTAGAAGACATTGCTGAGGCCACGTTTGGAGAATTGTGTTCAGTTTTGGTCACCCTGTTATAGGAAATATGTTGTTAATCTGGAAAGGGTGCAGAGAAGATTTACGAGGATGTTTGCCAGAACTCGAGAGCCGGGCTATCGGGAGAGGTAGAGCAAGCAGGCAGTGAAGAAAGCGAATGGTATGTTAGCTTTCATAGCAAAAGGATTTGAGTATAGGAGCAGGGAGGTTCTACTGCAGTTGTACAGGGTCTTGGTGAGACCACACCTGGAGTATTGCGGATAGTTTTGGTCTCCAAATCTGAGGAAGGACATTATTGCCATAGAGGGAGTGCAGAGAAGGTTCACCAGACTGATTCCTGGGATGTCAGGACTGTCTTATGAAGAAAGACTGGATAGACTTGGTTTATACTTTCTAGAATTTAGGAGATTGAGAGGGGATCTTATAGAAACTTATAAAATTCTTAAGGGGTTGGACAGGCTAGATGCAGGAAGATTGCTCCCGATGTTGGGGAAGTCCAGGACAAGGGGTCACAGCTTAAGGATAAGGGGGCAATCCTTTAAAACCGAGATGAGAAGAACATTTTTCACACAGAGAGTGGTGAATCTCTGGAACTCTCTGCCACAGAGGGTAGTCGAGGCCAGTTCATTGGCTATATTTAAGAGGGAGTTAGATGTGGCCCTTGTGGCTAAAGGGATCAGGGGGTATGGAGAGAAGGCAGGTACGGAATACTGAGTTGGATGATCAGCCATGATCATATTGAATGGCGGTGCAGGCTCGAAGGGCCGAATGGCCTACTCCTGCACCTAATTTCTATGTTTCTATGTTTCTAAGCTACATGAATAGGAAAAGTTGCCCAGTCCATCACCGACTCAGACCTCTCCACCATCGAAGGAATCCATCGAAGTCGCTGCCTCAAAAAGGTAGCCAATATCGTCAAAGACTCACACCATCCGGCCACACACTTATTTCACCATTGCCATCGGGAAGAAGGTACAGGAGCCTGAAAAATGTAACGTCCAGGTTCAGGAACAGCTTCTTCCCTGCAGCCATCAGGCTATTAAACACGACAACAAATAAGCTCTGAACTACAACAGACTATTATTATTATTCCACTATATTTGTTATTTATTGAGATTGAGTATGTGTGCATGTGTATACACACATTGATTTTTTTTTCTTCTACCGTTATAACAAGAGGAGTTGAGTATAGGAGCAAAGATGTCTTGCAGGTGTACAGAGCCCTAGTGAGACCACACCTGGAGTATTATGTGCAGTTTTGAGGAAGGACATTCTTGCTATTGAGGGAGTGCAGCGTAGGTTTACAAGGTTAATTTCCGGGCTGGTGGGACTGTCATATGCTGAGAGAATGGAGCAGCTGGGCTTGTACACTCTGGAGTTTAGAAGGATGAGAGGGTATCTCATTGAAACATATAAGATTGTTAAGGGCTTGGACACACTAGAGGCAGGAAACATGTTCCCGATGTTGGGGGCGTCCAGAACCAGGGGCCATAGTTTAAGAATAAGGAGTAAGCCATTTAGAACGGAGACGAGGAAACACTTTTTCTCACAGAGAGTGGTGAGTCTGTGGAATTCTCTGCCTCAGAGGGCGGTGGAGGCCAGTTCTCTGGATGCTTTCAAGAGAGAGCTAGATAGGGCTCTTAAAAATAGTGAAGTCAGGGGATATGGGGAGAAGGCAGGAGCGGGGTACTGATTGGGATGATCAGCCATGATCACATTGAATGGCGGTGCTGGCTCGAAGGGCCGAATAGCCTACTCCTGCACCTATTGTCTATTGTCTATTGTCATGTACTATGTTTACATGTTCTGTTGTGCTGCAGCAAGCAAGAATTTAATTGTCCTATCTGGGACATATGACAGTAAAACACTCTTGACTTGACCTGACCAAACATAGGTGGGACTAGTGTAAATGGGCCATTTTGGTTGGAGAAAACACGTTGTGTCGAAGGGCCTGCTTCAATGCAGTATGACTCTATGACTTATGGCAATGCTGAAAAGACATTTGGATAGATACTTGGATAGTAAAGATCTAGAGGGAAAAAGATCAATGCAGGCAAATGGGACAAGCTCAGATAAACATCTTGGTCAGCCTGAAGAATGGTCCCTACCCCAAATGTTCTCCAATGATCTCCAGTGATCCATGTTCTCCAGTGATAGACGCAAAGTGCTGGAGTAACTCAACATGTCAGGCAGCATCTCTGGAGAAAATGGATGGGTGACGTTTCTGGTCGAGACCCTTCTTCAGGCTGAGAGTCAGGGGAGAGGGAAACGAGAGACATGAAAAAGTACAAAGAACAAATGAATAAAAGGTTTGCAAAAGGAAAAGTCAAAGCCAGCAACAATGATCAAGGAAAGGTGGAGCCCACAATTGTCCATTGTTGGCTGTGGGGAAGGTGAGAATAAGTGGATACAAACAGTGAAACCAAGCAGGACAACAGTGAAGATAGACAGAAAATGTTGGAGCAACTCATCGGGACAGGCTGCATCTCTGGAGAGAAGGAGTGGGTGATGTTTCGGTGCAAGACCCTTCTTCAGACTGAGAATCAGGGGAGAGGGAGACTAGAGAAATGGAAGGGCAAGGCGTGAAAAAGATAGATCAAAGCAGACGATGATAAGGAAATATAGAATGGTTCATTGCTAGCTGAGGGGAAGGTGACAATGAGGCATACAAACAGTAACATTAATCAGAGGGACAGTGAAACTAGTCGGAGAACTGGGGTAGGGACGGAGAGAGAGAGGAGATGAAACTAGTCAAAGAACTAGGGTGGGGGAGGGATGGAGGGAGGGGGAAGACTGGTAGGGCTAATGTTGCCATTTGAGTATAAGAGAGTCACAAAGAGTCACAAAAAGAGTCACCTCGGGTGATCACAGAGGAAGAGGACAACTTTTTGATGCCTTTCCCCACAGTGGAAAACTTTGATTCTGTTGTTGGGGACGTTCATGTTGAATTCTATAATGTGGTGTGTTATTTTGTTCTTATTTTTTATTTTTCTATGGATGTACGGAAACTTAATTATTTATTTTATGTAAAGCATTTTGGTTTCAACGCGAGTTGATTTAAACGTGCTATATAAATAAAATGTACTTACTTACTTACTAAGGAGCGTGACAGTTTAGTGCCCACTCATGCTAATTTTACCACCTTAATCAATCTGTGCTGACTTCATACGGGCTGATCCAAACTCGGGTTCAGTTCCTGCAATGAATGGAAAAGAATAACCAGTCCCGCACAAGCCTGATGTGGGCGAAGTTGAGAGGAAGTTTTTGTTGATACATAAAGCTCGGCGATGTTCAACTCTTTGACCCGAGTACTGCATTAATCAGTACAGGACCTTCCAGCAAAGATCATCCTCCGGCCCTGAGCACCAGCGTGTGATGGCAATGACCAAAACATTAAAGCAGTTCAGTACGTTGATACAAAACAAATGTTTCAGAGATGCTGCGGGGAAACAGGCCCTTTGGCCCACCCAGTCCGTGCCAACCAGCGATCACCCCGAACATACGCTCAAAAGTTCTAGGAGCAGAATTAGGCCATTCGGCTCATCAGGTCTTCTCCGCCTTTCCCCCTCAACCCCATTCTTCTGCCTTCTCTCCATTATCCCTGACACCCGTACTAATCAATAATCTATCTATCTATTCTGGATTTTAAATCATGTATTGTGGTTTTGTCTCTTATAAGAATTTACTAAGCATTCATATGTATTTTATGGTGTTTTTATATGCAATATATTTTATGTAATGTCGTCTCTCGTCTGGAGCTTGAGTCTGAAATAATAATAATAATAATAATAATAATAATAATAATAATAATAATAATAATAATAATAATAATAATAATAATAATAATAATAATAATAATAATAATAATAATAATAATAATAATAATAATAATATCTCTACCTTAAAATATATATCCGTTGATGGCCTCCACAGCCTTCTGTGGCAAAGAGTTCCACAGATTCACGATCATCTGATCGATGTTTAGATCAAGGCTGTGAAGGGACTTGGAGTTGAGTGACCCTGTGAAGACCAGGTTAAACAGCTTCAACATGAATACTGGACCCGATGAGTGAGAATAGACACATTGATTGTTTTAATAACACTGAAGTAAAACAGGGCCTCAGCCTCTTTTCCACCCTGTTTCCCCAGAGCCACAACATAGGTACATATAGGTAGTCAGAGTGGTGATGAAAGCCTACAGTACGCTTGCCTGTATTCCCCGAGGGCATTGAATAATTGGGGCGTTTAAAGTATTGTTTAGGCTACACATTGAGCAGTGAGCGCAGTTCTGGTCATAAGGAATAGGAATAGAATTAGGCCATTTGACCCATCAAGTCTACTCTGCCATTCAATCATTCTGATCTATCTCTCCCTCCTAACCCCATTCTCCTGCCTTCTCCCCATAACCTCTGACACCCGTACTAACCAAGAATCTATCTATCTCTGCCTTAAATATATCCACTGACTTGGCCTCCACAGCCTTCTGTGTGGCAAAGAATTCCACAGATTCACCACCCTCTGACTAAAGAAATTGCTCCTCATCTCCTTTCTAAACGAACATATTAGGTCATAAGGGAAAGGAGTCGACACCATAGGAAGGAATAAGGTAGAAGGGGTTAGAAGAAAAGATTCACAAGGATGTTGCAGGAAAGCTTGAGTTGCAGGAAGCAATTGGCTCTGACGTTTTTCTCGGAGTGAAGGAGGCTGAGGGGTGATCTTATAGGGGTTTATAAAATAGTGAGGGGCATAAATAAGGGGGATGATTCTCCCAGGTATGTTTCAGCACAACTTAAAGCACCTTGGAACAGCACAAAGGCCCTTCGGCCCACAATGTTGGTGCAGGACATGATGCTGAGTTAAACTAATCCCTTCTGCCTAACTCTTGATCTGTATCCTTTCATTCTCTCGATATCCACGTGCACATCTAAAAGCCTCTTAAACGCCACCTTCATATTTGCCTCCACCACCGTGGGGGAGGGGCTTGGATAGAGCAGATGTGGAGAGGGTGTTTCCACTAGTGGGAGAGTCTAGGACTAGAGATCATTGCCTCAGAATTAAAGGACCTTCCTTTAGGAAGGAGATGAAGAGGAATTTCTTTAGACAGCGGGTGGCGAATCTGTTGAATTCTTTGCAACAGGAGGCCAGGTCAATAGATATTTTAAAGGCAGAGATAGATAGATTCTTGATTAGTACGGGTGTCAGGGGTTATGGGGAGAAGGCAGGAGAATGGGGTTATAGGAGGGAGAGATAGATCAGCCATGATTGAATGGCAGAGTAGACATGATGGGCTGAATGGCCTAATTCTGCTCCTATTACTTATGACCTTATGACCACCCCTGGCAACGCGTTCCAGGCACCAACCATATTCTATATAAAAAAAACTTGCACCGCACATCTCCTTTAAACTTTCCCCTCTCAGCTTCAAGCTGCCCTGTAGTATCTGACATTTCACCCTGGGATAAAGATAGTCTGCCCTATCTACCTATGCCTCTGGTAATGTTATAAACTTCTGTCCGGGCCGTGTGTGCTTGCGTTCGAATGTAGGTGGCACCTCTCGACAATAAACGGTGTGAAGCTGCAGTGGATGCTTTGTGAAGCCTGTTTCCAAACCAGACGCCTGGTTTCACATTCATCTCCCCAGAGCCCACCGAGGATACAAATTACAATCACTTTCCACGGCCTCAGCGCCAAGGCTAAACATTCGTGGCTATCCATTACATTCTCCACAGAGTCAATAATCATACTTAACCCCCCAATGGGACTTCACAGGGACTTCACAGGTTTAAATGGAGACAGATGGCAACAACTGGCCAAATCAGATATCAGGAATAGGAAGGAGCAGAGCTGTGGACTGCAGAGGGATAGAACAATGAGGAAGGCCATTCAGCCCATCCATCCAGTTCTGCCACTTAGGCATTGTTTAGTTTACTTTAGAGATACAGCATGGAAACAGGCCCTTCGGCTCACTGGGTCCGCACCGACCAGTGATCCCCGCACATTTACACTATCCTACACACGCAAGGAACAATTTACATTTATACCAAGCCAATTAACCTACATACCTGTACGTCTTTGGAGTGTGGGAGGAAACCGAAGATCTCGGAGAAAACCCACGCAGTCACAGGGAGAACGTACAAATTCCGTACAGACAGCACCCGTAGTCAGGATTGAACCCATGTCTCTGGCACTGCAAGCGCTGTAAAGCAGCAACTCTACCGCTGCGCCACCGGGCGCACATGGATATGAATTAATCCCATCATTATGCTTGATCCTGATGACAATTTTTTTTTTTTGCTTTTACAAGTGTTTGCACAATTCTCTCTTGAAGCTTGTAAAAAAGAACTCCAGATGCTGGCTTATACCAAAGATAGACACAAAGTGCTGGAGTAACTCAGCGGGTCAGACAGCATCCCTGGAAGAAAAGGATGGGTGACGTTTCTGGTAAAGTAAATCTTTTTTACTTTAGTTTTTCAGTTGTAGTTTAGTTTATTATCAGCACCTGAACCGGGGTACAGTGAAAAGCGTTTTTGTTGCAAGCCATCCAGTCAGCGGAAAGACTATACACGATCACAATCAAGTGAATGAATGAATATGTTTATTGCCCAAGTATGTACGCATACAAAGAATTTGCCTTGGTGCTCCACTCGCAAGTAACAACACGACATACAGTAAACCATAAAGAATAAAACATAAAACATTAAAACATTAAGAATAAAACATTATCATTTAAACATGTGAATGAAATAAAATAGTAAGATTAAACGAGAACTTACCAGTTTGAAATTTGATCTTTATTTTATGAGGAGTTACGATGAGGGATTACGTGAAGACCCCGCCAGCACGCATGCGCGACATTCTTCAAAGCAGCGGTGTGGAATCACAGTAATAGTAAGTGAAATAAACATAGTAAGATAAGAAGAACTAGGATACCAGTTGACCTTTATGATACAGGGTGTGCGTGGAGGCAACGGCGGAAAACCCGGGGGGGCCAGAGGGGACACGTCTCCCCCATGTTTTGAGAGGTGGGGGACATCCCCCCCAAGTTTTTGTGATCCCGAGTTTAAAATCGCCGTTTTTAGCCCTGGATTCAGCCTCCGAAGTCTCGTGCGTGTGTGTGAGTGTGCGCATGCGCGCGTGGCCGTCAAAAAATTGTGTCCCCCGTCCCCTCCATGTTTTGATAGTGAGTTCCGTTCTTGCGTGGAGGGCACGTAATCCCTCGACGTGACTCCTCATAAAATAAAGATCAGACGTCAAACTGGTAAGTTCTCGTTTAATCTTACTATTTTACTTCGGAGTCACGTGAGTGACTACGTGAAGATTTTAAAGATCTGTGATTTCATGCCATGGAACAAATCCATGCTTCACTCACTGCCGAAGTCATTCAAGGGAGGAAGTATGTTATCGTATTCAGACATGAATCAAATTCAAACAATAACAATTTATTTTAACAAAAATAATGCTTTCTTGGGCTAAATATATTACAGAATTCAAAATTGATTCTGCAACACCGCAGGTTTGGTTATTGGCTTATTATAAAAGAGTTGAAAGGTCTTCTCTCTAGACCATCCTGCTGTTGTCAGGATATGGTCCATAGGCACTTCCATGTCTCTAGCTGCCGATGTTGCTGCTGCCCTTGTGGAATGAGATTTTAAAATGTCAGTATCCACCCCAGCAGTTCCCAAAACCTGTCTGAGCCATCTGGAGATGGTCTGTGCTGATACCCGGCCATGAGGCTGTTTATAGCTGACCCATAGTGCCAATTCACTACCTCTAAAAGTTTTAGTAGTCTTAAGGTATAGTAGAAGGTGTGTGATACACACAGTTGGGTGTCAGATGGGTATGCCTGGAATTCGAATTCTGTCCTGATGTTCCTGGTCTTATTTGTTTAACCAGCTCCAAGATGCGAAAGTTTATCTTTTCTGTAGATACCATCATATTGTCCAGTCTCAGCTTATGTAGAGACTGGACCCTTTGAGCTGAGACCAGTGCCATCAGCATACTGTTTTTAATGTGAGCTTTTCCAGGGACAGGGACATTGCTGCTGACCAACCCCTTAGCAATGTTAGTACAACACTGACATCCCAGATCTGGGAGTACCTCGCTCTAGGAGGGTTAGTGTTGTAAATAACCCTCATAAGTTTGGCAACGAGGGTGGGATCCCATGGAGAGCTGTCATGGTGCCTGCCACAAGTAAGCTGACAGGGCACTCCTAGCGCAATTGATAGCACTGCACCTCAGTCCTTCATGAATATGAAGGCTGGACAGGAATTCCAGGACGTTGGTGATTGTAGCTGTATTATACGCTACACCAATCCTTGAGCAATACGACTCCCATTTTCTAATGCTGGAGAGGTACTGCTTTTTTGTTGACTCTCAATAGACCGCCGTGATCATGTTCATGGTCCTGTCCGTCAGCCTAGATCTAGCATGATGGACATATATGGTTCAAAGACCACGTCAAGGACCACAGGGAACCATGGCTGTGTAGGCCAATCGGGTACTACCAAGATACCTGATGCTGAGTCCATATGTATTTTGCGTAGGACCCGATTGATGAGGCAGGAGGGGGAAAAAGCATAGAAAATAATTTTCCCCAATTCAGCGAGAAAGCGTCCATTGCTGCTGCCCCAGGTCTGGTTCCCAAGCAACATATGTTGGTAACTGGTGACTGAGTCTAGATGCAAATAGATCGATATCTGGTGTACCATATCGTATAGTAACATCAGCAAATATTTTGTGGTCCAACATCCATTCGGTGCTGTCATTATATTTTCGTGACTTGGTGTCTGCCACTGTTTTGAGCTTACCTGGTAGGTAAGTTGCTGATAGCCAAAGCTGTATGTTAACACACCATTGCCAGATTGTATTGGCCAGATTGACACATGATATCGATTTTATTCCACCCATATGATTAATATATGCCACCACAGTGGTATTATCAATTTGTAGGCGGACATGCAGTCGGTACATTGTGAACAGTAGGCTTTTAGCCCATGAAACGCACCCAACATCTCTAAATAATTTATACCCAGTGTTTTTAGTAATGATGATTCCTGATGTTTCATCTACCACTAGTACTGGATATAGTGTTAGTAGCTCCCCAGCCATGAGCGCTGACCTCTGTTTGTAATGTGAATGATGGGTTACTAATAATGAGGGGGCTGGAACTATGCCAAATATTTCCCTTCCACCATTGTAGCTCTGAAATTGCTTTGGCTGGTAACTGCATAGGTGGATCAAAGTGACCTGCATGGTGTTTTAGCGCTTGCACCTTTGCCGTTTTCAGACTTTGATAATGCAAAGGTCCAAACTGAGTAGCTGGAAATGCTGCTACTAGTTTCCCAATTACTCTTGCCACCTGTCGAATAGATGGTTTATTTGTAACAATCAATTTGTTGCAGGCTTCCACCAAGTCTGCTGCTTTACTCATTGGCAATGTTACAGACATGTGGATAGTGTTAATTGTGAATCCCAGATAGTCCATAGTTGTGGAAGGCGTCAGCTTAGATTTATCTGGATGGATGATGAACCCCAGAGTTTCAAACAAATGTTTGGTAGCTAAAACTGCTGATTTAGCTAGTTCCAGGGTTTTCCCCACAATTAATATATCATCAAGATATGTCATGACAATATGTTTTTGTTTCCTAAGTATTGCCAAGGCCGGTTTTAATATCTTGGTGAACAGTCTTGGGGCTGAAGTTAAGCCATTAGGCAATGCTATATACTGCCATTGTTGCCCCATCCAGTTAAATTTTAGGTATCGACCATGATCCCCGAGTATACTTTACATAAGTATTCAGTTTTGTTAAGTCAATGATGATGCGTCATCCACCATCTTTTTTGATTTTCGTAAATATATTGGATACAAATATTAGAGAGTCATGTGCCGACCTCTCTATTATACCTTTGGTATATAACCTTTCCAGTTCTGCCTGTCCTTCCAATTTCTCCTGTTGTGAGAGTACAACTTTCGGTTAGGCACATGTTGAACTGGTGGCATATCTTTTGGATGAACTCAATTTTGTATCCCTGAATACTCTGTAGTATATATTTATCAGTGGTAATAAACCTCCATGCTTCCCAAAACAAGTGTAACGTTCCCCCTGTTAGTACAGGTCCTACACCTTTTATGATCTGGAAGGAACCAGATCCACCTACCTCTATGGTTGCCGGTGGTACGTTCACTTCTTCAGCTTCTGCCTCTTCTGCGGACGAGGCACCGGAGTGCGGGGTTGGCACATTTCCCATGAGGGTCGCTCTGGGTCTTTGCCTAAAAAGGACCTTTGTGGTTGCTGCGCGGCCCTCATGCTTTCACCAGCGTCCGGGTGTTGAGCCTGCTGGTGGTTGCATAGGGGTGCTGCTGTCTGAGGTGTGTAGTCTTGCTTGTTCCTGATGACACCCTCATGAGCCCGATGGCTTTAGACTCTTCGTCAAGCTCTTTTACTTGTTTAGACAAGTTTCCCCCCCAAACAGCAGTATCTGCGGTTGTGTTGCAACTGTTTCGCACAACCCTGCGAATTTGGGGTTTAGTGCAGGTTTTATTGCGCTCTTTCGCAAGCAATTGATTTTATACTGGGTATTGCGGAGCAATGCCAGTGTGTCCTGCTGAGTGTCCGTCATCTCAGTACCATCGACTGAACGAGCAAACAATGTTATGCCCGTTGTCAGAAGTTTTTGAATCTTCTGTAGTTTGACCTCGTGGTTTCTTATGCCAGTCCCACTGTACCCCCAGATCGCACTGTTTACTGCAGGCACATTTAACGAAGTAAAGTTCGCAGGAAGCATATACTTCTCCGTAGTTTCGTTAACTACCTGTTCCTGCAGAGGATGGAAGGACAGGTAGTCGATGCTGGCCGCCAGCTCGGTCTGCAATGGTACTCCTGATTCCGGTGATCCGCAAATTTGGTGACCACTCCCAGTAGCTCCTTAGGATCCTGCACCCCCAGCACACTGCCGTTTTCTTCAGCCATGTCCCCTTCTTCAGGACCAGCCCAGCCCTGGCCCGCAATGCTCCCCTCTGTCGAGGGAGATGCATTGGACAGCCCTGGATAAGGTGCTGTTATGGGAGTGCGAAGACTCCCATAGTGAGCTTGCTCCATCTCACGTTGGAGCATTTGCTCCATCAACCGCTTCATGCGGGAGAGGCGGCACCTCCGCTGCACTCGGGTAGCGCGTCCTCCTGGCCGGACTCGTCTGAGTCTATCGGCCGGACCGACTTCTGCTGGTCTTTGCCTCCAGCCCGCTGCACTGGTTCAGGCTGTATAGCTCACGACGCTGGACTTGGCTGAGCAGAGTTGACGTCGATGATTGTGGACCGCAGCAACCGCTCCAGACGGTCACTTCCACTGCCCTCGGGCAGCGCGTCCTCCTGGCCGGACTCGGCCAAGTCTATCGGCCGGACCGACTTCTGCTAGGCTTTGCCTCCAGCCCGCTGCGCTGTTTCCGGCTGTACAGCTTGCGGCGCTGGGCTCAGCCGTGCAGAGTTGACGTCAGTGACTGTGGACCGCAAACTGCGGTCCAGGTGCCGCTGGTCGCCCCCGGCTGTCGGAACTTTCACGGTCCCCCGCAGCCATTGAGACGCGACCCGTTTTTCTTCCCCTTGTCCATAGTGCTACAACACACAGCACAACAAGGGCAAGACATAGGACCTTAGAATAAGAATTCTTACCTGTAGGTCCGTTTTTTCAATTTTGCCGCGGGAGAGCTCTTCCCCCGCCGGTCGCTGGTGCAATGCGTGAGACGATATGCCGCGCATGCGTGCTGGCGGGGTCTTCACGTAGTCACTTACGTGACTCCGAAGTAAAATACCAGAGCAAAAGGAGTCATCCCCAGTGCATAGAGTCAGGATAAAGGTTATATGTACAGAGTTTGTACGTTCTCCCAGCGACCACATGGGTTATCTCCGGGTGATCTGGTTTCCTCCCACATTCCAAAGAAGTGCAGGTTTGTAGGTTAATTGGCTTCTGTAAATTGCCCCCTAGTGTGTAGGATAGAACTAGTGGACTCGTGACCCGGTGGGTTGAAAGGCCTGTTTCCACACTGCATCTCTTAACTAAACTAAAAATAGTTCAAAGGTCTCATTTTCATCATATCGGGAAGGCCACATCAGAACGCATCAGTTCATCGCAATAAATGATTTAGTTATCTCTCCTTATTCTTGTGGCAATGATCTTAAATGTGCACCCTTCAGATACGATTCTCATGTTCCCCTCCCCACTGCCCACCTTACCTCCCCACAAACCATCTCTTCCCCTCTCCTTTCATATATTCATGTGATAGGAGCAGAACTAGGCCATTCGGCCCATCAAGTCTACTCCGCCATTCGATCATGGCTGATCTATCTCTCCCTCCTAACCCCATTCTCCTGCCTTCTCCTCATAACCCCTGACACCCGCACTAAGCAAGAATCTGTCAATCTCTGCCTTAAAAATGGCCTCCACAGCCTTCTGTGGCAAAGAATTCCACAGATTCACCGCCCTCTGACTAAAGAAATTCCTCCTCATCTCCTTCCTAAAGGAACCTCCTTTAATTCTGAGGCTATGACCTCTGGTCTTAGACTCTCCCACTCATGGGAACATCCACTCCACATCCACTCTATCCAAGTCTTGCACTATTCTGTATGTTTCAATTAAGTCTCTCCTTATTCTTCTAAACTCCAGCAGCAGAGGCCCAGGCCATCAAAGGCTCATCATATGTTAACCCACTCATTTCTGGGATCATTCTTGTAAACCTCCTCTGGACCCTCTCCAGATCCAGCACATCCTTCCTCAGATATGGAGCACAAAATTGCTCACAATGCTCCAAATGCAGCCTGTCCAGCATCTTGTAGAGCCTCAACACTACATGAATGGAAGACAGGGCTTGTATTCACTCGAATTTAGAAGGGTGAGAGGGGATCCTGTAGAAACATATACAATTATTAAGGGATTGGACACACTAGAGGCAGGAAACATATTCCTGGTGTTGGGGGAGTCCAGAACCAGGGGCCACAGTTTAAGAATAAGGGGTAGGCCATTTAGACAGTGGTGGCCGATTCACTGGATGTTCTCAAGAGAGAATTAGATAGTGCTCTTAGGAATCAAGGGATATGGGATGATCACATTGAATGGCTGGCTCGAAGGGCCGAATGGCCTACTCCTGCGCCTATTTTCTACATATCTATGATTCCCTGTTTTTGTCTTCTTGTCCTCTTAAAATAAATGCTGGCATTGCATTTGCCTTCTTTACTACCAATTCGACTTGCAAATTAACCTTTAGGGAATCCTGCAACAGCACTCCCAAGTCCCTTTGCACCTCCACACCTTACTCCATATCTGAGAACACACATCCTTGCTCAGATATGGGGCCCAATGCTGCTCACAATAACAGTTTCAACAAAACCTCTTGTTTTTCTGAACACTTCGCTTTCATCTCTCATCGACTTTCTCTCCTCCAAGGTGAATGACTCAAGGCCTTCAACATCTCCATGTTAAATGAAGTCCTTGTCCATCTTTGTATTTAAAACATCGCCTCCTGGTCAAATCATTCAGCAAAAAACAGCCCCAGCTCGTGGCATGGCAGCATGAACTGAAAATCGATCAAAATTTCTTATTCCAGCATTCCATAAGGAATTCCAACAGACTGGGAACTGAGTGGAGATGCTGAAAAGGTTGTTTACTTTAGTTTAGTTTAGTTTAGTTTAGAGATACAGTGCGGAAACCACATTGAGTTCACACCGATCAGCGATCTCCTTACACTGGTATTACCCTACACACTGGGATCAATTTACGATCTTTACTGAGGCCAATTAACCTACAAACCTGCATCTTGTTTGGAGTGAGAGAGGAAACCGGAGCTCCTGGAGAAAACGCACGCAGGTCATGAGGAGTTATGCCCCTGTCCCACTTAGGAAACCTGAACGGAAACCTCTGGAGACTTTGCGCCCCACCCAAGGTTTCCGTGCGGTTCCCGGAGGTTGCAGGTGGTTGCCGGAGGTTGCAGGTAGTGGAAGCAGGTAGGGAGACTGACAAAAACCTCCGGGAACCTCCGGGAACCGCACGGAAACCTTGGGTGGGGCGCAAAGTCTCCAGAGGTTTCCGTTCAGGTTTCCTAAGTGGGACAGGGGCATTAGGATCGAAGCCGGGTCTCTGGCGCTGTAAGGCAGCAACTCTACCGCTGCGCCACTGTGCAGCCGTTCGTGCAAAGTAAGTTGTTCGTACAAAGGTAAATTAATTTAAGGAATAACGGCGTGGACTATTTTCCAAATGGGTAGAGAATTCAGAATTCGGACGTGAGGGGGGACTTGGGAATGCTGGTGCAGGATTCCAAAAATGCTCATTTACAAGTCAAATCGGTCGTAAGGAAGGCAAACGCAATGCTAGAGGAAGAGAATATAAAAACAGGGATGTAGTGCTGAGGCTCTCTACAAGGAGCTGGACAAGCCGCATTTTCGAGGCTTTACACTAAGGAAGGATGTGCTGGCTCTTGAGAGAATCCAGAGGAGGTTTACAAGAATGATCCCAGAAATGAGTGGATTAACCTATGATGACGTGTTTCACGGCACTGGGCCTGTACTTAGAAGGATGGGGAGGGGAGGGCTTATATCGAACAGTGAAAGGCCTAGACAGAGTGGAAAGGTTTAGGGGAATATGGGCCAAATGCTGGATCAATGAGGCAGCACCACTACCTGCTGCGTTGCTGTGCTGCATTTCAGGCCTTAAGTCAGTACCAATTCCCCGAAAGAGACCTGCGCCTCACTTACCTTCACCATGCCATTACCTTTAGGGGTGCCACGGTGGTGCAGCGGTAGAGAACCGGGTTCGATCCTGACTACGGGTGCTGTCTGCACGCAGTTTGTACATCCTTCCCATGACCGCGTGGGTTTTCTCCGGGCGTTCCGGTTTACTCCCACGCTCCAAAGACATATAGGTTTTGTAGGTTTAGTTTTGCTTAGTTTAGAGATACAGCGCGGAAACAGGCCCTTCAGCCCATCGAGTCCTCGCCGACCCGAGACCCCGCACACTAACACTTTCCTTAGGTACAGTTTAAATTTATACCAAGCCAATTCGCCTAAAGACCTGTATGTCTTCGGAGATTGGGAGGAAACCGAAGATCTCGGAGAAGACACATGCTGGTCATGGGGAACACGTACAAATTCTGTACAGACAGCACCCGTAGTCAGGATCGAACCCGGGTCTCTGGCGCTGTAAGGCAGCATCTTTACCACTGCGCCACAGTGCTGCCCTTATAGGTAATGGTATGGTAACAGTAAGTGTGGCAGGGCTCTTTCGGAGAATTGGCACTGACTCAAGGCCTAGGGTTGCCAACTTCCTCACTATCAAATAAGGAACACAAGGTCAAAATACGGGACAAATTCCCGACGGCAATTCGTTGACTGACTCGGCCGTGGCTGGGTGAATGATGAGTTGGCCCGGGTGCTGGACTGCACACAAAGCCCAGCCGGCGGGGCCAGCTGAGGAGTTTTGGTCCGGGCTGTGCGACATTGCGTGTAAAGTCCGGCACCCCATCCAACTCATGAACCGATGATCGGCCAAGAGAAGGAGGAGTGGTGGTGTCGGCGGTAAGCGAAGGCCCGAAGGTCATTCAGCTGGCCGGGTTGCCGACCGACGAGGCCACGGGCGAGGTGCTGTTGCTGCACTCCATGGGCAGCACTACTTCGGGACGGGTGAGGCGGGGCCGGACTCGGCGCTCCGACGCGACAGTCCCCTCAACCCAAGTAGTAGCAGTCAAATACTGGACAAGGGCGGTCTGTATGGGACAAACCAATTTTGCCCAATATACGGGATGTCCCGGCTAATACGGCACAGTTGGCAACCCTATAACGGCCTGAGAGGCAGCGAAGGCAGCACGACCTAATATGCTTCGGTAAAATTGTAGATAGAATGGAATGGAACGGAACAGAATGGAATACTTTATTGTCACATGTGACTAGGCACAGTGAAATTCTTTGCTTACATACCCAATGTATACGAATAGCGGCCACCTACGGCACTGACAAAGTTACAAATTCTGAGGTCTGAAGAAGGGTCTCGACCCGAAACATCACCCATTCCTTCTCTCCCGAGACACTGCCCATCCCGATGAGTTACTCCAGCATTGTGTGTCTATCTTCGGTTTAAACCAGCATCTGCAGTTCCTTCCTACAAGTTACAAAGTGCGTCGTCTCCTCCTTTGTCCTCCTCCCTCCCCCACCCCCACTGCGGTGCCCCTCACGTCGGGTCCTCCATTGTCCATTGTTCTTCCCCCTCCCTCATGGCGTCCCCCGCACCCCGTCCCTAAATTGTCCCTGGCGTGTAGGATAGCGTTAGTGTGCGGTGCAAGGGGATAGCAGGCCGAGACGGACTCGGTGGGCCGAAGGGCCTGTTTCTGTGCTGAATCTATAAACTAAACTAAAATAACCCTTCGAGGCTTTACAGCCTCTGCTACAGAAGAACAGTCATCATCTCATAGGTCTGAAGAAGGGTCTCGACCCAAAACGTCACCCATTCCTGCTCTCCAGAGATGCTGCCTGTCCTGCTGAGTTACTCCAGCATTTTGAGCCTACCTTCGGTCTCATACAGATGGCTTTCCCACACAACCCCATGATAATTCTACATGTTACGTCCTCTGTAATGGCTTTTAAAAAATACCTCCCTTCTGATCTCTACGATGACTCATGGGTTCCCAAGAAACGATGCTCGGAGCATGTGGGAAACAGCAACATCCAAGACATCAAAGACAAGAAGGCAGCCAAAGGGTTAAATTGCTCAGCACAATTTACAATGGGCTTCCTTTCAGAAGCGATGAAAAGCCAATTTGTCTCTGGTTAAGATTAATTTCCAATAAAGATATATTTCCCTTGCGCTCAGAAGGATGTGTTCTGTTTCACCCTTCCACAGTGGATATGATACAAGTGCTTCATGAGAAAATTCTTTGCAGCATTGTGGTTTTGTTTCTCTCACTATCATACAGATTCCTTTCTTCTTGTTCCCTCTCTCTCGCGGCATAGCAAGTCCCTTGTTCGTATCTGTGAAATGCCCTTTCGCTGATGGTGTGACCGGTCCTCACTCCCGGCAAACCCATTGGGATGCAAGTGAGTGGGGAGGTGAAATCAGATGCCCTTGCAACAACAGGGACTCGCAGATGATGATTAGGATTCACCTGATCCTCGCGCTGCAGAGAGCAGTGGTCCTCACTGCCTGCCTGCTGGTGCCAATATAATCAGTGCAGCGGGCACCAAATGCGCTGCTTAAAGGCAGTGGTGGGGATAAACCGGGCTTCAAACCTACGCCAATTGTACATCGATCTGCCACAGTAGTCAGTGAAGGCCAATTCACTGGATGTTTTCAAGAGAGAGTTAGATTTAGCTCTTAGGGCTAACGGAATCAAGGGATATGGGGAAATGGGGTACTGATTGTGGATGATCATCCATTATCATATTCAATGGCGGTGCTGGCTCAAAGGGCTGAATGGCCTACTCCTGCACCTATTTTCTATGTTTCTATGTTTCTATGATGCAGCAGATGTAAATAAGTCCATGTCACAGGAGCAGAATTAGGCCATTCGGCCCATCATATCTACTCCAGTTCAGTTTCAGTTCAGTTTATTGTCAAATGTACCGAGGTACAGAGAAAAGCTTTTGTTGCGAGCTAACCTGTCAACAGAGAGACAGTACATGACTACAGTCCAGCTATTTACAGTGTACAGATACATAATAAGGGAATAACATATAGTGCAAGGTAAAGCCAGCAAAGTCCGATCAAAGTGTTTAAGAAGGAACTGCAGATGCTGGAAAATCGAAGGTACACAGCAAATGCTGGAGCCAATCAAAGACTGTCCGAGGGTCACCAAAGGGGTAGATAGTAGTTCAGGTTTACTCCACCATTCATTCATGGCTTATCTATCTTTCCCTCTCAACCCCTTTCTCCTGCCTTCTCCCTGACACCCCTATTAATTAAGAATCTCTGCCTTAAAAATACACAATGATGGCCTCCACAGCCGCCAGTGGCAATGAAGAATTGCACAAGTTCACCACACTCTGACTAAAGAAATTCCTCCTCAGAATCATAGTCACAGAGTCATACAGCGTGGAAACAGGCCCTTCGGCCCAACTTGCCCACACCGACCAACATGTCCCATCAAGTCCAACCTACTTGCATTTGGCCCATATCCCTCTACACCTGTCCCATCCATGTACCTTTCTAGTTGTTTCTTAAACGTTGCAATAGTTCGAGCCTCAACTACCTCCTCTGGCAGCTTATTCCATGAACCCACCACCCTTTGTGTAAAAAAGGGACCTCTCAGATTTTTTTTAGAGATACAGCTCGGAAACAGGCTCTTCGGCCCACCGAGTCCACGCCGACCAGCGATCCCCGCACTTTAACACTATCCTACACACATTAGGGACAAAGGCAATTAACCTACAAATCTGTACGTCATTTGAGTGTGGCCACAGTTTAAGAATAAGGGGTAAGCCATTTAGAACAGAGACGGAGGAAACACTTTTTCTCACAGAGAGTGGTGAGTCGGTGAAATTCGCTGCCTCAGAGGGCGGTGGAGGCCGGTTCTCTGGATACTTTCAAGAGAGAGCTAGATAGGGCTCTTAAAAATAGCGGGGTCAGGGGATATGGGGAGAAGGCAGGAACGGGGTACTGTTTGGGGATGATCAGCCATGATCACATTGAATGGCGGTGCTGGCTCGAAGGGCCGAATGGTCTACTCCTGCACCTATTGTCTATTGTCTATTGTCTATAGTTCAAGTTACATTTATTGTCATGTGCACCAATTGGTACAGTGAACCGAAGATCTCAAATAAAACCCACGCGATCACAGGGAGAACGTACAAACCATACAGACAACACCCGGAGTCTCTGTCTTAATTTCTATAAAACCTCAAAAGATCACTGTTGTTTTTTCTACATCCTCTCCACTTTGCTATCTGATTCTTCAGTAAATCTCAGCATTGAGTGGTAAGGTGATGTAGCTTCCAGAGCCACTGCCTCACAGTGTCTGATCCTCACTCCAACTAGACCTGACCTCCCATCTGGAAACCTTTCAACTATCTTAAAAACATAGAAACATAGAAAATAAGTGCAGGAGTAGGTCATTCGGCCCCTTGAGCCAGGACCGCCATTCAACATGATCACGGCTGATCATCCAGAATCAGTACTGCGTTTCTGCTTTTTCCCCATATCCCTTTATCCGTTAGCCCTAACAGCTAAATCTAAAGGGCCTGTCCCACTTGGCGATTTTTTCAGTGACTGCCGGTATCAGGCCACCGAAAAATTTGCGAGATGCAGCAATCGACGACGTATTGACGTGCGGTGTTTTTTCAAGTGTCACAACATTTTTTTGTCACCGCTGGATTTTGAAATGTTCAAAATCTTTTGGCGACCCTGATATGACACCGGCAGTCGCCAAAAAAATCGGCAGGTGGGACAGGCCCTTAACTCTCTCTTGAAAACATCCAGTGAATTGGCCTCCACTGCCTTCTGTGGCAGATAATAGAAAGATTAAACAAAAACTTACCGTTTGAAGTTTGATCTTTATTTTATGAGGTTAAAGTGGGGGATTACGTGAAGAGCCCGCCAGCCCGCATGCGCGTCAATCTTCAGAGCATCTGTATGGAACCACAGACCAGTTGCACAAACTTAAACTATAGAAAGATTAATAACCGTTGACCTACCGAATGATCTTTATGAGATTCAGGGTTGGGAGTGGAGGGCACGTATACCCTCACTTCAATTTCTCATAAAATAAAGATCATACTTCAAATGGTAAGTTTTCGTTTAATCTTTCTATTTTATATCGAAGTCACGTGAGTGACTACGTGAAGCCTTCAAAGCTTTGTGGTTTCATGCAGTAAGCCAATCTGTGTGTGAAACACTTAAACAGATAATTAATAAATGGTAGAAAAGACATGAGTTATTAACAACATGATGCTAACTTGAATTCATTTCCATTGCCCTTAATCGGACCACAATCCCAATTGGCTTTGAGTTAGACAATAACTCATGCAATACTGTTCAGAATTCTATCTGCAATCATCCAGGCATATTCAACCAAATTTAATACTTCTGAAAGTGCACTATGTAAGCCTCCTGCTGTTGCAAGAAGATGATCAAATGGGAATATCCATGCTATTGGCTGTTAATGAACCAGCTCCCTTGGAAGAGTGGGACTTGAAATTATGTGAATTCATACCCGCTATGAGCTGCTGACACTCCATTCATGTTGAGTTGTTCTGCACCAGCAATCTCTTGAGAAACCAATTAAATAACAATGAAGAAACTATCCTTCACCTCATAGGTACTAGCAAGCTCAGTGTACCTGTATACGTAATAACACTCCGAATCTCCGATCTGGTGGGTATGCCGTCAACTCCAAATTGTACCCAACCATGCACTTTTTGCTTTATGAGATCATTCCCATAACAAGCAACCTTCATGTCAGTTATGACCCAGAGACCGAGTCGGAGATTGAGTAAAGACTGTGGTAAGAATGCATAATAATTTACTGATATATATTCCACACTACCATGAGTCTAGGCTTTTAGAATGTTCATATAAAAGACACCTTGCGTAACGTTAGTCAACAGTGGGTGAATAACCAATCATGTATTGTCCCACATGGTATTAGAGAGAATGACAAAGCAGCATAAGCAATGTCAAATGCAATAACATAATCGCTTCTCTAAGCCCAAACTGAAAGAAACACAAAGCTCTGCTACTTCTGTTTAAAAGTAGCTCACGTGTCTTCTTCATAAACTTCCCATACAACCGTGCAGAGCTAGCTGCACGAGAAATAGACTGAACTAGCCATCACTCGTGACTTCGAGTAAATAGATGCTTCTTTCAGCCACCTTTTACAATGGACACCCTGAATGAGTAGGCCAAATTAGCACTATTAAAATTCATTGTCTCATCTTTAATATCATAAGAGGCTTCTACTGATAAACCCCTGAGTCTTATCAGCTACAAAACCATGTCATCTATATACTCCATGACACAATGCCCTTTTGATCTGAGTAGGGCAGCATAGCTTTAAAACATTTGTAAATAGCCTGGGCCTGAAGACCACCCCTAGGTAGAGCCTAAACTTTCCACCACTGGCTTTGTCATCAAAAACACCAGAAATATCTGTGCCTCTCGTGAATAGATATGGAAAAGTATGCATCTTCAAGATCGATTGAGGCCCTCAATCCTCTGAATCAGCTAAATTGCTGAAAGACAATTATTCATCTTAAACTGGTTAACCAAACACATGATCAGACCAGCCAAATCCTAACTTGATTTGGCATGCTACATTTTTCTTCCCCTGAGAATCTCAAAACTTTCTGGGGTTAAAGCCTTTCGAGTTTGATTTTGCGTCAACTGATGGCATTAAAGTACAAACCTCCAGTGTCTGATAGAATCAGAACATCCACCAGATCCTTATGCGACTAGAATTGAAGTGTAGCATCCACTTGGTGTGGGAATACGAGTTCCCTGTCAACTCCTCACAGGCAGAATCACCCTCAGATTGGAAAATATCATAATGCAACCGTGAACCAGGAGTTGCTGCCGCATTTCTCTGCCTGGAACGACCTATCTCAGTCGCCAGTGTGCACAACACATTTTCTTCTCCACACCCCTGCCTGGACCTAAAAAATGCCTCTGGCTAGTTCTGAATTGAGTAGGCCTGGTGTTCCAACCAGCCTCAGAGTAATGATTCCTGCCTTTGGTTATATAGAGAGGTGGTATATCCGCCAGAATACTGAAGCCCTACCCACATAGAATGGTTCTACCACCCCCGCAGCCGCCTAAAATTCTTCATGCAAGTCTTAAACTTGCTAACATAAATCCTCCCTGAAGAGATACTTTGCAGGATGCATGTTACTGGCCTTGCATAAATGAGCACATTTTTTAGGAATTACCTCAGCGCATATAGCATTTTGCGAAGGCAATTTAGCTCCAACTGCGAATTACATAGAAGTGCTGATGCATTTTCTGCACTACCGAAAGCTGAACCCATCAACTGCCCTTGCAAAGGCCCAAATAACACCAGTGACCAGTGCTTTATTTACGCTGAAATTTTAATTCTCTGCCCACGTATCACCACTGAGATATCCCAAATGGTGAGATTGACATTTGGAACATCCAAAGTCAGGTAGTTCATCTGGACTGGCATATTTCCCAGCCGTATCCAGCATATACCCCTCCTTAGCTGATGAGAAGTTAAATCACTGATGCTCGTAGCCAAATCTTTTCCAGTGGATCTCCTATCCCCGAAAGGATGGCAAATTATGTGACAAGAGACGGAACTCCTTCATATGATTAAACTGCAGCATATCCCCCATAAGTTCAGGGGATTCTAATTCCTTGTCGATATCCCCATAGTCGGAGTTACTTATGTAATAATCTCCAGTACTCCCCTCTACTGAGCGGGAGCTAAAATAACGCAACCCTGAACCAGGTGTTGCTTCCCCTCTTCTGAGCGGGAGATATTGAAATACAATCCTGAGCCAGGTATTGCTTCCCCTCTTCTGAGCGGCTGATATAACGCAACCCTGAATGAGGAGTTGCTACCACAGGCATCTGACTGGAGCCGCCTGTAAGTGTCTCCTGAGCCAGTTCTATTATACACTGACTGGACAGGTCACACCTGTTAATGACTCCGAGTCCGGGCTTGCAACGGAGTCTAGAGGGGAGGAATATAACGCAACCCTGAGCCAGGTGTTGCTTCCTACAAGCATCTGGCTGGCTCCCTGTTTGAGCCTCAACAGAGGTGTCTGTACAGCCGCACCCGTCAGCTCTCCGCGACCTGCTCCAAAACGGAGGTGAGCCTCAATGACGGTAGCTGCACTGGCCGTGCCATCAGCCTTATTGAATGCGGCCGCATGCTCCTTTACAGAGCCTCCACGGCAATAGCTGCACAGGCTGTGCTAGCTTCTCCGGGTCCGCTGCACCTATTTTCGGAGTAGCAGCCCGTTCCTGAAACAAAATCCCTTACCTGCCAGCGTCTCTGACCCCTGGTTGCCCTCCTTGTTGGAGCTTCAGCGAAGTTCCATTGCAGACCAAGTCTGACCACATCTTGAGCCTCACGCTTGCCAAACAGCTCCCTTCTGGAGCTCAAAAGCGATATTGCTGTGCAAGACACGCCTGTCAGCATTTCTGAGACTTCGGCCTACAGCCTTTTTGGAGCCTTGCTGGATCTTACTGTGCAGGGCACACTACCAGTTTTACTCCCAGCCTGGTTAGCCAGGCCGCTCCTTCGTCCCCTTCTGTTCCTTCGGAGCCTTAGTATTCTGAGTTTAATTCAACAGCCTTCTGCCTTTTTGGCAGAATGCGCTGCCAGTTTCTCCCAGCCTGGATCGACAGGCTGCCCGTTTAGCCAGCTGCTCCTTCAGAGCCTCAGCGGGGCTTACTGGACAGGTCACGCCTGCCAGTGCTATAAGCCTGGACCAACAGGCTGCTAATGCGGGGCCAGCTAGTGACTCCCGACTGCTCCTTTCTGGCGCTTCAACGGAGGAAGCTGTACGGGTCACACCCTTCAGATTCTCCGCGTACTGCTGTCTGCTCCCTTCTGGAGCCTCCACGCAGGTGTCTGAACGGTGTGCCCGTCAACTTCTCCGCGGTCAATATCATATCTGTATAACACCCTTTTAAATATAGAAACCCCATCATCAGGAGTAATTAGAAGAGCTTGGGAAGATGAGGTTGGCCTAAAAATTTTTTTAAGACAGATGGGAGGAAAATCTTCTATATATACACAACTGTTCGATTAACGTTAGGCATTCGTTAATTCAATTTAAAATATTGCACAGACTCTATTATTCAAAGTCTAAACTGAATAAGATCTTTCCAAATGTATCTCCTATTTGCGATACAAATGTCTTCTTCAGGAAGCAACTATAACCCATTCCTTTGCCTCTTGTAGAAAGTGACATAATTTCTGGAGAGGAATTTTTGAAATTTTTTCAAAAACATTGAAAATAAATATGGATCCCGACACGGAACTGATCACTCTAGGTACTTCAGAAGCCTGCTCTGAGCTATCACTATTTCAAAGACATTTCCTTAATTATGACCTGATAACAGCAAAAAAAGTTATACTTAAATTTTTGAAACAGACATCAATCCCTACTCTTAAAATGTGGATTATAAACATGTCCGAGACGCTACATCTTGAAAATATTGTCTTAGCAGAAAAACCAGATCATTTTTCGACGACATGGACACCATTCATTGATTTATTACAAGGATAGTATGGCGCAACACAACTTTGGATTTAAATCTAATTACGGGTTGGGTGAGGTGGGTGGGGAGGGACGAGAGGCAGGTATATCACCTCTTTTCTCTCTCGTTTTCTTTTTGTCCATTTTTTTTTTTTCTATTCCTCTCTTCTTTCTTTCTTTCTTTCTTTCTTTTATTCACTCTTTGGCTACACTACTTTGGTAGTCTAGGGGTTCTATCTTTGCACATCTCACTTTATCTCTTTCTTGCTTTCTCCCTTTTCTTTTCTTCCAATTCAAGCTAAAAAGTTAAAATTGAAGTTGTACAATAACTGTATAATTTTATATGCCGTTGGTTCTATTTTTGTACATTTGCTTCTAATAATTTTTTTTTTTTTAGCCGCCAGCCGCCTGCTCCCATCCGGAGCCTTACTGGCGGCAGCTGCATGGGTCACGCCCGTTAGGTTTCCTAATTCAGGCCGCCTGCTCTCGTTGGGAGCCTGAAGGCGGCAGCTGTATGGGCCGCGCCCGACAGTTTTACTGATGCCGGGCCGCCTGCTCCCATCCGCAGCCTCACTGGTGGCCTCTCCAAGTCCGGCCGCCTGCTCCCGTTCGGAGCTCCAACGGCGGCAGCTGCACAGGCTGCGCCCGTCAGCTACTCCGGGCCCGCTGCACCTCAGCGGCCCCTTCCTGAAAACAAAATTGTCTTACGTGCAGGAGCAGTTTCGAAATGCTCCGATTCCCGCGCCATGCGCCGACGTATTGACGCGCATGCGGGCTGGCGGGCTCTTCACGTAGTCACTCACGTGACTTCGATATAAAATTTCACAGATTCACAACTCTCTGGGTGTATTTTTTTTCCTCATCTCAGTCCTAAATGGCCAACCCCTGAATCGGACTTGATTGGACTTTTATCTTGAACTAAATGTTATACCTTTTATCTTTTAGCCGTACACTGTGGACGGATTGATTGTAATAGAGTTGTAGATCCATACAGCAGACACACTGAATTGCTCCAGCACTTTATGTTCTATGAAGCTTCACCTAAAAAAATGTTTCTGCCAACAAACATCACAACTCTTTAATTGAGATACTCCTCCAACGTTATCCATGCTTCGGATCTTCTGACCTCATAGAATCAAAGATTCCTCCAGCGTGTCAATTGCACACATCAACGCCTCTACTTCCTAAGAAGATTGCAGAGATTCGGTATGTTGGAGAGCTTCTACATTAGAGAGCACGTTGACTGGTTGCATCATGGCCTGGGTCAGCAACTTGAATGCCCAGGAGTGAAGAAGAATGCAAAATCTGCCCAGTCCATCACCGGCTCTGACCTCCCCACCTTCGAAGGGATTTACCAGATTTGCTGCCTCAAAAAGCATCATCAGTCAAATCAAGTCAAGTTTTATTCGTCACGTGCACATAAAGTGCAAGTGAAATGAATTTGCCAGCAGCGGTGCAATAAAAAAAGAACACACAATACACAATAAAAATTTAACACAAACATCCACCACAGCATTCATCTCAGCGGCGCAGCGGTAGAGTTGCTGCCTTGCAGCGCCGGAGACCCGGGTTCGATCCCGACTACGGGTGCTGTCTGTACAGAGTTTGTATATTCTCCCCGCGACCGCGTGGGTTTTCTCCAAAATCTTCAGTTTTCCCCCACACTCCAAAGATGTGCAGGTTTTGAGGTTAATTGGCTTGGTATAAGTGTAAATTGGCCCTAGCGTGTGTAGGATAGTGTTAATGGGCGGGGATCGTCTGTCAATGCTGTCTCGCGGGGCCGAAGGGCCTGTTTCCGCGCTGTATCTCTAAATTAAACTAAAGATCGCTCCATCAAAGCGGGCTCAAAGGGCCGAATGGTCTCCAAGTGCACCTACTTTCTACGTTTCTAGGTTTCTGTTTCTATGAGCTATAGGAAGAGCTGTCGGGTGGGTCTCTGAGGGCAGGTGGATGAGGGGTGATCTTATAGAGGTGTACAAAATCATGAGAGGAATAGATCGAGTAGATGCACAGTCCCTTGCCCAGAGTAGGGGAATCGAGGACCAGAGGTCTTAGATTCAAGGTGAAGGGGAAAAGATTTAATAGGACTCTGAGGGATAACATTTTCACACAGAGGGTGGTGGGTGAATGGAACAAGCTGCCAGAGGAGGTAATGGAGGCTGGGACTATCCCAATATTTATGAAACAGTTAGACAGGTACATGGATAGGACAGGTTTGGAGGGATATGGACCAAGCGCAGGCAGGTGGGACTAGCTGGGACATGTTGGCCGGTGTGGGCAAGTTGGGTCGAAGAGATTGTTTCCACACTGCATCACTCTATGACTCTCTATGGCAATTATGGTCTCTTAGTTCATGAAATGGGGGTTTATGTGCCAAAAATCTTCATCAAAATGGAATTACAGGTAGAAATTCTGGTAATCAGATAATAAAACTCTGAAATTGGTACTTTAAGAAACTTTAGATGAAATCAGTGAATCTCTGCACTGGGATGATTAGCTTTTGGTTTAAAGAATAATGTGCACCTTTGTGGACTATTATAGAAAAGATATCAGAGCCATGAAGGTCATTAGATAAGCTGTACCTCGATATACCTGATGATAAACTAAACTAAACTATTAAGGCCTCAATGGAGTTACCAAGAAGTTAGCATGGGTTATATATTATGAGGGATTGTCTTAACTGCACCGACTGGAGCAGAGAAGGTTAAAGTGAAATCTAACGGAGCTGTTGCCAATTATTCAAGGCAATGGGAGAGTTAAGAGTGAATATTATTTTTACTGGTCAGATAAGTTGCTACAAGAGAGCGATAACTTAATTTTGGTAATTGTGATGTAACAGTTTCATCTGTTCATAGATTATAGGAGCAGGATTAGGCCATTTGGCCCATCAGATGTACTCTACCATTCAATATGGAGTTAGGAGGACAGGAGAATGGGGTTGAGAGGGAAATATAGATCTGCCATGATTGAATGGCTGAGTAGACTTGATGGGCCGAATGACCTATTTCTACTATTCCTTATGACCTTATGATGTTAATCATGGCTGATCTAGCTTTTCCACTCAATCCCATTCTCCTGCCTTCTCCCCATAACCCCCGACACCCGTACTAATCAAGAATCTATCAATCTTTTGCATGGTGGCACAGTGGTAGACCTACTGCCCTACAGCGCCAGAGTCCTGGGTTCGATCCCGACCACAGGTGCTGTCTGTACGAAGGTTGTACGTTCTCCCCGTGACCTTGCGTAGGTTTCCTCCCACACTCCTAAGACGTTCAGGCTTGTAGGCTAATTGGCTTGGTAAAATTGTAAATTGTCCCTAGTGTGTGTGTAGGATAGTGTTAATGCATTATCAGCTGGTCAGCGCGGACATTGTGGGCCCACCATATTTTGCTTGGGTAACTTATAACCCAGTGGTATGAACGCTGAAATCTTTCATTTTAAGTAACTTTTACTAACACTCCACCTCCCCTTCCATTACAGTTCAGTTCAGTTTCAGTTTCGTTAATTGCCCCGTGTACTGCGGTACTGTGAAAAGGTCATGTTGCGTGCTATCCAGAAAGAGAATACCTGATTACAATCAAGCCGTTTACAGTGTATGATAAGGGAATTACATTTTGTGGAAGGTAAAGCCAGTAAAGTCCGATCAAGGATAGTCCGAGGGTCACCAATGAGGTGGATAGTAGTTCAGCACTGCTCTCTGGTTGTGGTAGGATGATTCAGTTGCCTGATAACAGCTGGGAAGAAACTGTCCCTGAATCTGGAGGTGTGTGTTATCACACCTGTACTTTTTGCCCGAATGTCCAGGATGCGATTTGTCCTTGATTATGCTGCTGGCCTTGCCGAGGCAGAGTGAGGTATAAATGGGATCAATGGGAAGGGAGGCTGGTTTGTGTGATGATCTGGGCTGCGTCCACAATTCGCTGCAATTCGCTTGCGGTCTTGGATGGAGCTGTTCCCCTTTCCGCCGCCCTAGTTGTTTTACCAGTTACACAGGTCACCACATTGTATACCTTTTATTTATTTTACTATATTCACCCTCAATGGTTTCTCCCTTCTTTTATTCCAATAAAATGTTGAACATCTGTATCTGCCTGTTTAAAATGCCTGTATAAAATGTTGAGCTTAACATCTATAGTTGGAAAGTCACTGGAGAGTATTCTGAGGGATATGTTATACAGACATTTGGATGGGCAAGGGCTGATTAGGGACAGTCAGCATTGTTTTATACATGAGAGGTCGTGTCTCACAATTCTCATTGAGTTTCTTGAAGACGCGACCAAAAAGGTCGATGAGGGCAGAGCTGTAGATGTTGTGTACATGGACTTCAGTAAGGCGTTCGACAAGGTTCCGCATGGTAGGCTGCTTGGATCAAAATAGAAACACAGAAAATAGATGTTGGAGTAGGCCATTCGGCCCTTGGGTCAGTACCGCCACTCAATATGATCATGGCTGATCATCTAAAATCAGTACCCCATTCCTGTTTCCTCCCTTGACTCGGTTCTGTGGCAGAGAATTACACAGATTCACAGCTCTCTGGGTCATCTAATTCCCTCGTCTAATTCGTGAATAAATACTGTAAATAACTGGGGTCCCAGCATTGAGCCTTGCGGCACCCCATTAGTCACTGCTTGAGGTGTTGGTTGCTTTCTTGGCATCACTTCAATGTGGTTGTCCACATTGAAAAACTGTTGGTGATATTTACACCGAGGAACTTGAAGCTCTCAACAATCTCCACTCTGGAACCATGGAAGCTGGGCCATGTACCTTTAGACTTTAGACTTGAGAGATACAGCGCGGAAACGGGCTCTACGGCCCACTGAGTTTACGACCACCACGGGCCGCGGAGCTTGAACCGGCCCGTTCGCGGGGCTCGGTGAGCCGCGGGACTGATTACCATCGCCCGGTGGGGTATCGCCTCAGCGCAGAGGGAGAAGAGGAGGGAAGAGACAGTAACCCTAAGATTTTTGCCTCCATCACAGTGAGGAGGTGCCTGGTGGACTCACTGTGGTGGATGTTAATTTGTGTTTATTGTGTGTTTTGTTGTTTATTATTCCATGTATGGCTGCAGGCAACGACATTTCGTTCAGACCGAAAGGTCAGAATGACAAGTAAAGGATCTACAGTAAGTCTAAGTCCACGCCGACCAGCATACACCAGCACAATCCTACACACCAGGGAGAATTTAATTTCACCGAAGGCAATTAGCCTACAAACCTGTGCGTATTTGAAGTGTGGGAGGAAACCCATGCAGGTCACGCAGGAGAACGTACAAACACCGTACAGGCAGCATCCGTGGTCAGGATCGAATCAGTTCTCTGGTGCTGTAAGGCAGCAACTCTACTGCTGCACCACCGTGCCGCACAGTTAAAAGTCGATAAAGGGCCTGTCCCACTTAGGCTATTTTTTAGGCGACTACAGGTGACCAGGCTGTCGCCACGTGGTCGCCGGGGTGTTGCTTGTATGGTCGTGACTAGTCTCCTCAGCTGCCCAAAGAGTCGTAGCATCTTTCTGGTCGCCGCTGGATTTTCAACATGTTGAAACATTTTCGGAGACGGTCGGCGACGGTGGGTTTGACGCCAATGAGCGTAGCTTGACTTCTCCTGACGTAGGCGCTGTCGTAGTTGTCGCCAGGTTAACGTACGTTGTCGCCAGGAGACGTAGGTTGTCGCCGGTGCTGACTTTGTTTTTGTTTTGTTCTTAAAGTAATGATTCTATTTCAAATTTTATGTCGAAGGGGGGGGGGTACAGTCGCCGGTTGTTCGGCAACCTGCTATGACTATGACAGTCGCCGGCAGTCGCCTAAAAATAGTCCAAGTGGGACAGGCCTAACCAACTTCTTTGTCTTTATGACATTCAGGGGGAGTTTGTTGTCTTGACACTAATATTGCCAACTAATGAAATTAAAAAATCTGCAAATGCTAGAAATTGAAATAAAAACAGAAAATGATGTGGACAGTCACTGTGGAATAAGAAACGGTTAATGGTTCAGGGTTGAGATCCTTCATCAGAATTGGGAATGAATGAAAGTAATTTTAGTTTAGTTTAGTTTAGAGATACAGCGTGGAAACAGGCCCTTTGGCCTGCCGAGTCCACACCGACCAGAACACTAACACTATCCTACACACTGGTGACAATTTACAGAAGCCAATTAACCTACGAACATGCATGTCTTTGGCGCGTGGGAGGAAACTGGAGCACCTGGATAAAACCCACACGGTTACAGGGGGAATGTACAAACTCCATACAGGCCGCACCCATAGTCAGGATCAACCCGGGGCCTCTGTTGCTATGAGGCAGCAACTCTGGGGCCTTATTATTTACACAGCCTACGTGCCTCCCTTAATATTTTTTATTTTCCTGGAGCAGAGAAGGTGGGCGGTGGGATATGTTGGAAATAAATAGAGATGTCCTGGAAAGGGTGAGTCCAAATGGGTTAATGTGGCACTTAAAAACACATTAGATTTTGTCTGTGTAATGTGTTGTTAATGACAAGGCTTTGGGACATTCCCAGCAAGCCTGACAATATAATATAGAATAAGAAGAACTAAGCCAAAATATTATCAGGCAGACGTGGTCATTTTGGGTGAGTTAGAAAGTGTAAGTTATCTAAAGTTGAGTCCCGAAGGCTGCAATATGCCCAAAATGGAACATGAGCTGAGATTTAGACATTAAAATGGCGTCACAGCGGTAGAGTTTCTGCCTTACAGTGGCAGAGACCCAGGTTTAATCCTGACTATGGGTGCTGCCTGTACGGAGTTTGTACGTTCTCCCCGTGACCACGTGGGTTTCCTCTGGGTGCTCAGGGTTTCTCCCACATCCCAAAGACATTTGAAGTTGTAGGTTAATTGCCCTTTGTAAATTGTTCCCTAAAGTGCGTTAACATGGAACTAGTAAAAAAGAAAATGTCCTATGAAGAATCCGGACGACTGTAAAAACAATTGGTGGGCACAATGACACAGTGGTAAAGTTGCTGCCTAACAACACGAGAGACCAGGGTTCGATCCCGACCACGGGTACATGGAACGAGCTGCCAGAGGAAGTATTGAAACAACGTTTAAAATAAATTTGGACAGGTACATGGATAGGAAAGGACTATATGAATATGGGCGAAACACAGGGTGGCACGGTGGCGCAGCGGTAGAGTTGCTGCCTTACAGCATCAGAGACCTGGGCTCGATCCTGACTATGGGTGCTGTCGGTGCGGAGTTCGTGCGTTCTCCCTGTGACCACATGGGTTTTCTCCAGGTGCTCCTGTTTCCCCCCCACACTCCAAAGACGTGCAGGTTTGTTGGTTAATTGTATTCTGTAAATTATCCCTTGTGGGACGTGAAACTGGGATAACTTGTGATCGGGTGATCCAAAGGTAGACTCAAAACGCTGGAGTAACTCAGCAGGACAAGCAGCATCTCTGAAGGGAAGGAATGGGTGACAGGTGATCATTGGTTGGCATGGCCGCGTCTCAGTTTGAGTTTGAGCTTAGTTTATTGTCGCGTCTACCGAGGCACAGTGAAAAGCTTTTGTTGCGTGCTAACCAGTCAGCGGAAAGACAACACATGCTGTATATTTCAATCAATTAATCTATCTTTCAATGGAGAGGGACACAAAAAGCTGGAGTCACTCAGCGGGACAGGCAGCGTCTCTGGAGAGAAGGAATGGGTGACATTTCAGGTCGAGACCCTTCTTCAGACTAGTTTAGGAAAAAGTGAAACGAGAGATATAGACGATGATGTCGAGAGATAAAGAACAATGAATGAAAGTAATGCAAAAAAGTAACGATGACAAAGGAAACAGGCCATTGTTAACTGTTCGTTGGGTGAAAATGAGAAGCTGGTGCGACTTGGGTGAGGGAGGGATAGAGAGAGGGGGAATGCTGGGGTTACTTGAAGTTAGAGAAATCAATATTCATACCACTGGACTGGCTGTAAACTGCCCAAGCGAAATATGAGATGCTGTTCCTCCAATTTGCATTTGGCCTCACTCTGACAAAAATGAGACCTAGAACAGAAAGGTCAGTGTGGGAATGGGAAGGAGAATTAAAGTGTTTAGCAACCGGGAGATCAGGCAGGTCCAGGCGGGCTGAACGAGGGTGTTTAGCGAAATGATCGCCCAGTCTATGTTTGGTGTAAGGGGTCCACATCTTGAACAACGGATACAATAGATGAGGTTGGAGGATGTGCAAGTGAACCTCTGCCTCACCTGAAAGGACTGTCGTGGTGGAGTCGAGGGAGGAGGTATAGGGACATGTGTTGCATCTTCTGCGTTTGCTGGGGAAGGTACCAGGGGAGGGGTGTGGTTTGGGTGGAAAGTGAGGAGTTAACCAGGGAGTTGCGGAGGGAACGGTCTCTGCGGAAGGCGGAAAGGGGTGGAGATGGGAAGATGTGACTCGTGATGGGATCCCATTGGAGGTGGCGAAAATGTCGGGGGATTATGCATTGTATGCAACAGCTGATGGGGTGAAAGGCAAGGACCACGGGGACTCTGTCTCTGTTGCGACTAGTGGGAGGGGGAGCATGGGAAGAGCTGTGGGGTACCCAGGAGATATGAGTATGGGCCTCATCTATGAAGGGATTTTAATGGAAAGTGCTTGCAAAAGGTTGACTGGGCTATGGAGAAACCTAGGCTTTGGGGATGGTGGGGAGTGTTTTGGCTACATTGGTGTACCATTCAATTAACTGTTTTCTTTCATCCTTTATTTCAGAAAAAAATAAAATAGGGTAAAATTTCCAACTGGTGCAGCTTTAAGTTTATCTTTCTTATTGTCACGTGTACTGAGGTACAGTGAAAAGCTTTGTGTTGCATGCTGTCCCATCAAATCAGATACTGCTCTGAATAAATACTTGGTTAACGTGGGTAAGTTGGGCCGAAGGGCCTGCTTCTGTGCTGTACTGGTCTATATGACTATAAATACAATCAAGCCAAACTCCAGTACAGTAGGTAGAGCAAAAGGGAAGATAGGCAGTACAAAATATAGTTGTCAGCATTGTAGAACACCAGTTAAAGTCGTAGAGTCATACAGCGTGGAAACATGCCCTTTGGCCCAACTTGCCCACACCAGCCAACATGTCCCATCTATACTAGTCCAACCTGCCAGCATTTGGCCCATAATCCCTCTAACCCTGTCCTATCCATTCTCGAGACAAAGTCTAACGTCCACAATGGGGTAGGGGTGAATCGGACAGTGGCCTAGTGCATGGAAGGGCTCTTCAGAAGTTTAGTTTAGTTTATTTTAGAGATACAGTGTGGAAACAGGCCCCTTGGCCCACCGAGTCCACACCGACCAGTGGTCCTCGCACACTAACACCATCCCACACACACTAGGGACAATTTACCATTATACCTAGCCAATTAACCTACACACCTGCACGTCTTTGCAGTGTGGGAGGAAACTGCAGATCCCAGAGAAAACCCACTCAGGTCACGGGGAGAAGGTACAAACTCCGTACAGACAAGCACCCATAGTCAGGATCAAACCCGGGTCCCTGGCACTGTAATAACTCTAATGTCAATGTAATGGCATTGTAAGGCAACAGCTCCACTGTTACGCCACTGTGCTGTGGTCAACATGGGTAAGTTGGGCTGAAGGGCCTGTTTCAATGCTGTATGACTCTATAACTTTATAAATACAATCAACCTAAATTCAAATACGATAGGTAGAGCAAAGGGGAAGGTACGGAGAGCCGAATATAGTTCTCAGCATTGTAGTGCACCAGTTCCAGAGACAAAGTCCAATGCCCGCAATGGGGTAGAGGTGAATCGGACAGTACCCTAGTTTATGGAAGGGCTGTTCAGAAGCCTAATAACAGAGGGGAAGAAGCTAATAGCAAGACATGATACATTCTGCAGTGAAAGTGATTCTCTGTACACGTGGCATCAAGAAAAGAGACACGTTGGTGTTCTTGAAGATAGGCACAAAAAGCTGGAGTAACTCAGACTCTTCTTCTGGCGAGAAGGGAAGGGAGATGTTTCAGGTCAAGGCCCTTCTTCAGACGAAGGGTCTCGACCCGAAAGGTCACAAATCCCTCTCCCCAGAGATGCTGCCTGTCCCGCTGAGTTAATCCAGATTTTTGTGTCTGTTTTTGGCTTAAACCAGTATCTGCAGTTCCTTCCTGCACATCGGTGTTCTTGCTTCTGTTTACTTCATCTCTGCAATGCCGCAGGTGTCGGAAGCAGCAGGGGATGTAGGGGGATGATAACTGCAAGATACTGTCCATTCCCTTTTTACAACAGAGGGTCTTTTCCCTACAAAGTCGCATCAAACTGAAAGCAAGGCTCAAAGGCTCATAGTCGCAGTACATTTCATGTTAAATGAGTAACATTGCTTTGGCAGCTTAATAAATGTCAAGGGTATGTTATCTATCCTCCCGCACAAAGGGAGAATTCAGCAACCACAAATAACGGATTAATCCTGGAGCTAATATTAGATAATTTGCCCAAGGCATTTAACAAACTATGCAAATCCGTTCAGAATTACCATGCATTTGTGTTCAGAATTAGTCAAAGATATACAGTAAACTGCAACAAAAAATGATATTTAATTTAACACATGGCTTCAGATTCAAATTTCATACAGGCCGACTGGAAATTAAGTATACTCCAGCGTTTGGTTGTTATTTCCATTTCCGAAACCAATTTGATTAAAACAAAAAGAGAATTTAGGATTCAGGGCAAATGACGTTCTTTCAAATAGACCTGCTAGTTTTTTGTGAGCATCTTGCAGAGGGAAGTTTGCGAAGGATTTAATGGTGTCCTGCCTAGTCAGAGGGGATGCACCAGAGAACTGCAGAGTAGTCAATGGAGACATGGAGTAATGCAACATAGAAACAGACCCTTCGGCCCAACTCCTCCATGCTGCCCAAGATGCTCATCTCAAGTCAGTCCCATTTTAGTTTACACAAAATGCTGGAGTAACTCAGCTGGTCAGGCAGCATCTCTGGAGAGAATGAATGGGTGACGTTTGAGGTCGAGGGTCTTGTCCCAAAACGTCACCCATTCCTTCTCTCCAGAGATGCTGCCTGACCAGCTGAGTTACTCCAGCATTTTGTGTCTACCTTCGATTTAAACCAGCATCTGCAGTTCTTTCCTACCCATTTTAGTTTAGTTTAGTGTAGTTTAGAGATACAGGAAACAGGCCCTCCGACCCACCGAGTCTGCGCCGACCTGCGGTCCACATACTCAAGCACTATCCTACACACTAGGGACATTTTACATTTACACCAAGCCAATTAACCTTCAAACCTGTATGTCTTTGGAATGTGGGAGGAAACCGGAGATCCCGGAGAAAATTAGCGTGGTCACGGGGAGAACTCTGTAAAGACAGCACCCGTAGTCAAGATCGAACCTGGATTTCTGGTGCTGTCAGAGAAGCAATTCTACTGCAGAACCCTAATGCCCCTGTCCCACTTAGGAAACCTGAACGGAAACCTGTGGAGACTTTGCGCCCCACCCAAGGTTTCCGTGCGGTTCCCGGAGGTCTTTGTCAGTCTCCCTACCTGCTTCCACTACCTGCAACCTCCGGCAACCACCTGCAACCTCCGGGAACCGCACGGAAACCTTGGGTGGGGCGCAAAGTCTCCAGAGGTTTCCGTTCAGGTTTCCTAAATGGGATAGGGGCATTAGCAATCTTCTGCGGTCGCCTACTTTCCAAGGAATAAACTCCTAGCCTGCCCAACCCCTTTCTATAATTCAGTCCCCCGAGTCCCTGCAGCATAAATGTAAGTCTTCTCTTTACTCTCTCAAACTTAATGGCATCACTCAATGGCAGGGTGATCATAAGACTATATGACAGAGGATCAGAATTTGGCCGATTGAGTCTACTCTGCCATTGAATAATAGCTGATAATGTTTTCCCTCTCAACCCCAGTGTCCTGCCTTCTCCCTATACTGTGTTCAGTATTCAAAACCAAATACAATGCTCGGGTCCCGACCTGAAACGTCACCTATCTCTGTTCTCCAGGGATGCTGCCTGACCCGCAGAGTTTTGTGTGCTTAGTGCCTTTATTTTTAACAATACTCTAATGGGCCTCTTAGGTGATTTTTTGGGCGACCACAGGCGACTGCCGCAAAATTTTCAACATGTTGAAAATTTTCAGCAACAGTGCCAACAATTTTTGATGTCGTAGGTTGAAGCTAGGTGTCGTAGGTGAATTCCATTAAAACTAGTCCCTGACAGTCGCCTAAAGAGTCGCCTAAGTGGGACTGGCCCATAAGTGTGGCATCACCAACATCTGCTACTGTCAGATGAGTATCAGTTGGATGAAACATTAGATGAAGATCTCTTCAAATAGAATGGGTCCCCATGACATGCTATAAAAGAATGGGGAATGCTCCTGTTCTCTTGGCAACGTGTTCTTCAAACAGCATCTGTGACGGTTACAGATATTTCCCCCATCCTGCCTGCCTCCCTCAAGACAACAGCCAACAAGTTGGGCACGTTGGCAAGTACAATGTACTGCCTGCTGTAAGTTCATACGTTCATGGGTTCTAGGAGTAGAATTAGGTCATTTGACACATCAGGTCCACGCCGCCATTCAATAATAACGGACCTATCTTTCCCTCTCAACCCCATTCTCCTGCCATCTCCCCATAACCCCTGACACCCGTACTAATAAAGAATCTATCAATCTCCGGCTTGTCCAATGACTTGTCCAATGACGTCCTCCACCATGTCAAATATCCAACGCCCTTGTGTCCGCAGGTGACCGCGGTGGAGCTCTCAAAATCAGTCTCCAGCAAAGGTCCCAACTCCTCGATGTTAGGCCGCAGTGCGGACGGAGATACGATACGGAAAGAAATCGCATCTAAGCCGAGGTACGAGATTAGAAAAAGTTTCTAACCCCAACCCCCCACATAAAACAAACTAAAGAACACTAAAACATACATTTAACACATACAATTAAAAAAAAAAAGAAGGAAATGACAGACAGACAGACTGTTGGCGAGGCAGCCACTCTGCGCCCAGAACTGAACACAATATTATAAATGCAGTCTCACCGAATGCGACATGACCTCTCAACTTTTATACTCAATACTCTGACTGATGAAGGCCAATGTGCCAATAGCCTCTTTGACCACTTTATCTACCTGCGACTCCACCTTCAAGGAATCATGCGTCTGCACTTCTAGATCCCTCTGCTCCTCAACACTGCCCATGTCTCGACATGGCAGTCACAGCACTGCCATGTTATGGTACCCAAACCTGCAGAGAGACGTCTGTCAGGGACACAAAGACCACTTTTACATTGAACTACAATTCAACTTTAGAAGATTGAGTTCAGCTTTAGTACTTCTTTCAGCAGAAATGTGCTCAGTGTGCGTAAAGAGGCAGTGGCCTATTTTATTTTTAACTGAACGCGCCCGCCTTGAGTGAAACTGGCTTTGGCAATCACAATCCAATACATCGTCAAGTGGACTGTGCAGCCCGCAATTCAACTCTCATTGCCATTTGCAATTGGAGTGTCCCCAGGAATTGGGTGACGTGAATGCTTTAGACACATCGCAGTACTGGCTGCTCGTCAGTTTGCCTTAAATCCCAACGTTGGGGCAAAACAGAGAGAGATTTCCCTTGAAGCTAGACGCACCTGACTTGAGAGTTCTCCATGTTGACACCGTGTTGAGATTCAGCTTTATGGCTTGTGAAAAGCCCTTCGATTCAAACTCTCTTCCTGCGTGTAAAATACTCTACCCTTTGCTATTTCTGCCTGTCAAAGGAGCCTTGCGCTTATTCTGGCTTCTTCACATCTTCAAATTGTCCCAGTGGATCAAGTCAGACCGTCAGCATGTTCGCAGAGTCTCAGAGAGTTATACAGCTTGGCTCAATTCCTCCATTACATAGAGCCTAGAACGCACAGTAGAAAAGTACAGCACAAGAACAGGCCCTTCGGCCCACAATGTCTGTGCCGAACATGATGCCAACACCACCTTCCATTCTGCTCAAGCGACATACCTGGCCAGGCTAGTCCTATGACTTGTGTTTGGCCCACATTCCTCTTATAAACTGCACTTGTCTTGTAAACATCGTAATTGGACCGTGTTTTACCACTTCCTCTGACAACTCATTTTATATTGCCCCTAGTTTAGTTTAGTTTGGTTTAGAGATACGGCGTGGATACAGGCCCTTCAGCCCACCGAGTCCGGGACGACCAGCGATCCCCGCACATTAACACTCTCCGACACACACTAGGGAAATTTTTTACATTTACCAAGCCAATTTACTCACATACCTGTACGTCTTTGGAGTGTGGGAGGAAACCGAAGATCTCGGAGGAAAACCCACGCAGGTCACGGGGAGAACGTACAAACTCCGTGCAGAACAGCACCCGTAGTCGGGATTGAACCCAGGTCTCCGGCGCTGCAAGCGCTGTAAAGCAGCGACTCTACCGCTGCGCCACCATGCCGCCCTAGTGTGTGTAGGAATAGTGCTAGTTTATGGGGGTGATCGCTGGTCAGCACGGACTCGGTGGGCCGAAGGGCTTGTTTCCGTGCTGCATCTCTAAAGTGTAAAGTCTAAAGTCTATCTGTCTGTTTGGATAGCATGCAAAACAAAGCATTCCGCTGTACCTCAGAACACGTGACAATATTAACCCGAGACCCAAACCTAAATGTCCCGGTACTAGCATTCCAGCTTTCTGCTGTCTTGCCAATCTTGAAAATGCTCAGTACATGAGGTCTCTTTGGTAAAGAACTCCAATGATATAACCATATAACAATAACCATATAACAATTACAGCACGGAAACAGGCCATCTCGGCCCTACAGGTCCGTGCCGAACAACTTTTTTCCCTTAGTCCCACCTTCCTGCACTCATACCATAACCCTCCATTCCCTTCTCATCCATATGCCTATTCAATTTATTTTTAAATGATACCATCGAACCTGCCTCCATCACTTCCACTGTAAGCTCATTCCACACCGCTACCACTCTCTGAGTAAAGAAGTTCCCCCTCATGTTACCCCTAAACTTCTGTCCCTTAATTCTGAAGTCATGTCCTCTTGTTTGAATCTTCCCTATTCTCAAAGGGAAAAGCTTGTCCACATCAACTCTGTCTATCCCTCTCATCATTTTAAAGACCTCTATCAAGTCCCCCCTTAACCTTCTGCGCTCCAGAGAATAAAGACCTAACTTATTCAACCTTTCTCTGTAACTTAGTTGTTGAAACCCAGGCAACATTCTAGTAAATCTCCTCTGTACTCTCTCTATTTTGTTGACATCCTTCCTATAATTGGGCGACCAAAATTGTACACCATACTCCAGATTTGGTCTCACCAATGCCTTGTACAATTTTAACATTACATCTCAGCTTCTATACTCAATGCTCTGATTTATAAAGGCTAGCATACCAAAAGCTTTCTTTACCACCCTATCTATATGAGATTCCACCTTCAAGGAACTGTGCAGTTATTCCCAGATCCCTCTGTTCAACTGTATTCTTCAATTCCCTACCATTTACCATGTATGTCCTATTTTGATTTGTCCTGCCAAGGTGTAGCACCTCACATTTATCAGCATTAAACTCCATCTGCCATCTTTCAGCCCACTCTTCCAAATGGCCTAAATCACTCTGTAGACTTAGGAAATCCTCTTCATTATCCACAACACCCCCTATCTTGGTATCATCTGCATACTTACTAATCCAATTTACCACCCCTTCATCCAGATCATTGATGTACATGACAAACAACAAAGGACCCAACACAGATCCCTGAGGCACCCCACTAGTCACCTGCCTCCAACCTGATCTCTTCTCACCTGAATGTGAAAGGGACTGTGACCGCTGGTTTCTAAAACACTTAGACTGAGGAAACCGTAACAATAATAATTTTGCGGCACGGTGGCGCAGCGGTAGAGTTGCTGCCTTACAGCGAATGCAGCGCCGGAGACCCGGGTTCGATCCCGACTACGGGTGCTGTCTGTACGGAGTTTGTACATTCTCTCCGTGACCTGCATGGGTTTTCTCCAAGAACTTCGGTTTCCTCCCACACTCCAAAGATGTACAGGTTTGTAGGTTAATTGGCTTGGTGTTTGTAAAAATTGTCCCTAGTGGGTATAGGATAGTGTTAATGTGCGGGGATCGCTGGTCGGCGCGGACCTGGTGGGCCGAAAGGGCCTGTTTCCGTGGTGTATCTCCAAACTAAATGAAATAAACATAAACATAAACCGAAAACTAAAGGTCGTCTGTTACAGTACATTAAGCAGTATTTATAGAGACCGCAATGACATATGGTGAGAGGGGAAAGGTTTGATAGGAACTTGAGGGACAACTTTTCCACACCGAGTGTGGTGGGTATATGTAATAAGCTGCCAAGGAAGTAGTGGAGGCAGGGACTATAACAGCCTATAAAAGACATTTAGACAGGTACATGGATAGGAAAGGTTTAGAGGGACATGGGTCAAAAGTCAAAAGCGGACAGGTAGGACTATTCACATTATTCCCTTTACCGTGTATCTATACACTGTAGATGGATCGATTGTAATCATGTATTGTCTTTTTGCTGACCAGTTAGCACACAACAAAAGCTTTTCACTGTACCTCTGTACACGTGACAATAAACTAGGCCAAACTGGTGTAGATGAAGCATCGTGGTCACATTGTGCAAGTTGGGCTGAAGGGCCTGTTTCCGTGCTGTATAACTCTGTATCTTCATGAAAGTGAATGGAGTTAACGGTGACAATCAACGTTAACCTCCCCGAAGATAGACACAAATGCTGGAGCAACTCAGAGGGTCAGGCAGCATCTGTGGAGAAAAGGTATAGGTGACGTTTCGGGTCGGGACCCTTCTTTAGACTGATAGAGAAGACCAGAACAAAACAGGGCCGACAACAGAAGGGTGTAGTCCATAATGGCCCATTGTTGGCTGGGGAAGATGTGCTAATATAATTCTTTGAGTTAACACTCCCCTCTGTTTTATGTTTTTCCCCACAGATACACCCGTACCTCTGTTTCACATTGCTTGTTTTTCCTCTTGTGTTTCCAACTTGTTGGCTTTTAAAGTGTTACTCAGTTTAGTTTAGTTTAGAGATACAGCGCGGAAGCAGGTTCCCTTGGCCCACCGATTCCGCGCAGGCCAGTAACCATGTGTTGTCTTACTGCTGACTGGTTATCGGAATCCCACACACCAGGGACAGTTTCCAATTTTACTGAAGCCAATTAACCTGCAAACCCATACGTCGTTGGAGAGTGAGAGGAAACTAGAGCACCCGGGAGAAAATCCACGCAGTCGCAGGGAGAACGTACACATTCGGTATCACTAACGCCCGTAGTCAGGGTCGAACCCAGGTCTCTGGCGCTATGAGGCAGCAACTCTACCGCTGTGCCACCATGCCACCACGTTGCCAGTGGGTGTGTGTCACAGAGGGTTGTGGAGGCCAAGTCAGCGGATATTTTTTAAGGCAGAGACAGACAAGTTCTTGATTAGAACGGGTGTCAAGGGTTACGGGGAGACGGCAGGAGAATGGGATTCGGGGGCAGAGATCAGCCACGATTGAATGGTGGAGTGGACTCAATAGACAATAGACAATAGGTGCAGGAGTAGGTCATTCGGCCCTTCGAGCCAGCACCACCATTCAATGTGAACATGGCTGATCATTCACCACAATCAGTACCCTGTTCCTGCCCTCTCCCCATATCCTCTGACTCTGCTATCTTTAAGAGCCCTATCTAGCTCTCTCTTGAAAGTATCAAGATAGGCCGTATGACCTAATTCTATTCCTATAACCTGTGAACTTGTGAATTTGTGAAGTTACCTTGATCACTTTCCTCTGCAGTCGAAAGCATAAACCATTCCCTCTGTTTTCTTCACCCCTCCCGCTCTCTCCAGTTTCCTCACTTTCTGATGGATGGTTCTTGACCTGAGAAGTTGGCCCTGCTTCCCTCCCCACTGAGTGCTGCTAATAATCCTCATGCGTTCACACAGGAGGCTGCTGCATTCTCCAAATGGAGCACACACCGTCCAGCAGAGAAATCCACTTTGGGGTGTCATTTATCATTACTCGTTCAATGCAAGCTGAGCGGCATTTTTTTTATCAAGGAAGCACCAAAAATCTTCCCTATGACAAAAAGAACACATTCAAGAATGGTTTAAGGTGGCAGGGGAAAGGGTTTAATAGGAGTCTGAGGGGTAGCTTTCTCACACAAAGTGGTTTCTGGGTGTCTGGAGCGAGCTGCCGGAGGAGGTAGATGTGGCAAGGACTATCGCAACACTATAGACATTAGACAATAGGTGCAGGAGTAGGCCATTCGGCCCTTCGAGCCAGCACCGCCATTCACTGTGATCATGGCTGATCATTCACAATCAGTACCCCGTTCCTGCCTTCTCCCCTTGACTCTGCTTTCTAACGTTTGAGAAAGAATTAGATAGGGGTAATGGTTGGTGTTGGAAGGAACTACAGATGCTGATTTAAATCGAAGATAGAGAATAAAAGCTGGAGTAACAGGTTTAGAGGGATATGGGCCAAATACAGGCAGGTTTAATTTAGTTTAGTTTAGTTTATAGATACAGCGTGGAAACAGACCCTTCGGCCCACCAAGTCCACGCCAGCCAGCGATCCCCGCACATTAACACTATCTCGCCTACACACAGTAGGGACGATTTACACTTGTACCAAGCCAAACAACCTACAAACCTGTACGTCTAAAATGTGGGAGGAAACCGAAGATCTCGAAGAAAACCCACGAGGTCACGGGGAGAACGTACAAAGTCCGTACAGACAGCGCCCGTGTGTTTTAGAGATCGAACCCGGTTCTCCGGCACTACAAGCGCTATAAGCCAGTAACACTACCACTGCGCCACCGTGTCGCCCATATCTCTAAACTAAAAACGAACACTGAAACTTATTGAAATACAACAGCATTGTAACATTTGCATCACCATGATAGACTAGACAGTCCATGTAATATTCCCATCAATCCATCTATCTGCTGGATCCCTTATTCAACCAGATTATTCTATTGATTCATCTGCCTTTCTATCTATCTGCGACTATCTCTCTGTCTAATTCAGTTGCCTGCCACTTTCTACCTCTCTATCTCTATATATGCTTCTGTTTCCATACGCCTGTCTTTATCTATCAGCCCATCTCACAGCATGTTATAGGAACTATTGCCTGCATGTGTATAACTGCAGCTCAACGCTTATAAATCTATCTGTCTGTTGTCTGTCTGCCAGTCTGGTCCTTAATCTCCTTGTTTAAGAAGGAACTGCAGATGCTGGAAAATCGAAGGCGATCGTTTCGCCAAACACCTCCGCTCGGTCCGCATTAACCAACCTGATCTCCCGGTGGCTCAGCACTTCAACTCCCCCTCCCATTCCGAATCCGACCTCTCTGTCCTGGGCCTCCTCCATGGCCAGAGTGAGCACCACCGGAAATTGGAGGAACAGTACCTCATATTCCGCTTGGGCAGTCTGCACCCTAGCGGCATAAACATTAAATTCTCCAATTTCCAGTAGCCCTTGCTCCCCTTCTCAGCTCTCCCACATCCCTCATGCTCCTCCTCTTCCTTTCTCCTTTCTTCTCCCCCCCCCCCACCCCCTCCCCCACCCTACATCAGTCTGAAGAAGGGTTTCGGCCCGAAACATTGCCTATTTCCTTCGCTCCATAGATGCTCTGCTGCACCCGCTAAGTTTCTCCAGCACTTTTGTCCACATTCCTTAATCTCCTTGACAGGCTCGTATACGGTTTTGAGATTGTGATCTGCATCTATTTATTTCCCATCTGAAGGCATTTATGTTTCCACTTTTATAATTTGATTAAGAATTGGGATAGTTTAGTTTAGTTTAGTTTAGTTTTTAGTTTAGAGATACAGCGCAGAAACAGGCCCTTCGGCCCACCGAGTCCGCACCAACCAACGATCCCCGGACATTAACGTTACCCTACACACACTAGGGACAATTTTTGCATTTATACAATTTACACCAAGCCAATTAACCTACAAACCTGTACGTCTTTGGAGTGTGGGAAGGAACCAAAGATCTCGGAGAAAACCCACGCAGGTCACGGAGAGAACGTACAAACTCGGTACAGCGCCCGTAGTCGGGGTCGAACCCTGAGCTCTGGCAACTCTATCGCTGCGCCACCGTGTCGCTCTGGTTAGTTCTCTTCCCAGGATGGAGAATTTCTTCAGTTAATACTGTCAAAATAATTTAATAATTTGTCTACATGCTAATCTCTTTCCAGGTCCAAGCATCACTTAAAATGAAAAAGCGGTTCCATCTGCCTGAGTGCCTCAGAAACCAGGAAACCACAGAGTCTCTGAGATCTTCGGTTTCCTCCCACACTCTAAAGGCGTACAGGAATGTGGGTTAATTGGCTTGGTGTATGTGTAAAATTGTCCCTAGTGTGTGTAGAATAGTGTTAATGTGTGGGGAACGCTGGTAGGCGCGGATTCGCTGGGCCGAAGGGCCTGTTTCCGTGCTGTATCCCTAAACTAAACTATAACTAAACCGAACATAAGAAAACATGAGTAGAAGCAGGCCACTCGGTCCCTCCAGCCTGCTATCCCCCCTCCCCCCCCCCTCATTTGATATGATCCGCCCTGATCACTTTGTGCCAATTCCTCTAAGTCCTCAAGCCTTTAAAAATTGATCAACTTCTAGTTCCATTGTTGCTGTATTGACAACATGTTCACCCTGAGGACCTAAAGCATTTATCCTTCTATCATCAAAAAGAGATTATCTAGTCATTAAAAACATTGCTGTTTGTGGAAACTTGCAGTACTTATTGACAGTCTTGTTATTGCATTGCAACAAGGATGATGGTCGTAAAGTTACAGAACCACTGAGTCTTAGGGCCAGCTTAGGGGCGGCCACAATGGCGCAGCGGTAGAGTTGCTGCCTTACAACGCTTGCAGCATCGGAGACCCGGGTTCGATCCCGACTACGGGTGCTGTCTGGATGGAGTTTGTACGTTCCCCCCGCGACCGCGTGGGTTTTCTCCGAGATCTTCGGTTTCCTCCCACACTCCACAGATGTGCAGGGTTGTAGGTTAATTGTCTTGGAATAAGTGTACATTGTGTGTGTAGGATAGTGTTAATGTGCGGGCATCACTGGTCGGCATGGACTCAGTGGGCCGAAGTGCCTGTTTCCACACTGTATCTCTAATCAAAACTATCTATAAACTAAACTAGAAACTTACAGCACAGAAACAGCTCTTTGGTCCAATTAGTCCATGACAGCCAAGCTACCCCACCATGCTGGTCCCACCTTCCTGCGTTTGATCCATATCCCACTTATCCATGTACTGATAGATTCATAGTCGTAGTCATAGAGTCATACAGCATGGAAATCAGACCCTTCAGCCCAACTTGCCCATTCCAACATACACTCTGACTATAGGTAACCTCCTGTGTCTAACGGACTGGATGGTTTTGAATGAGTGATCAGTATTTGTATTTATTTATTATTGTCATGTGTAACAAGATAAAATGAAAAGCTTTTGTTTTGTGTGCTACAGACAATAGACAATAGACAATAGGTGCAGGAGTAGGCCATTCGGCCCTTCGAGCCAGCACCGCCACTGTGATCATGGCTGATCATCCACAATCAGTACCCTGTTCCTGCTTTTTCCCCATATCCCCTGACTCCGCTATCTTTAAGAGCTCTATCCAACTCTCTCTTGAATTGGCCTCCACTGCCTTCTGAGGCCGAATATTCCACAAATTTGCAACCTTTTGTGTGAAAATGTTTTTCCTCATCTCCGTTCTAAATGGCTTACCCCTTATTCTTAAACTGTGGCCCCTGGTTCTGGACTCCCCCAACTTCGGAAACATGTTTCCTGCGTCTAGCATGTCCAAACCCGTAATAATCTTATATGTTTCAATAAGATCTCCTCTCATCCTTCTAAATTCCCGAGTATAGAAGCCCAGCCGCTCTATTCTATCAACATATGACAATCCCGCCATCCCGGGAATTAACCTCGCGAACCTCAAACGCAAGAATGAATTAGATAGAGGTCTTAAAGATAGCGGAGTCAGGGGATATGGGGAGAAGGCAGGAACGGGGTACTGATTGTGGATGATCAGCCATGATCACATTGAATGGCGCTGCTGGCTCGAAGGGCCGAATGGCCTATTCCTGCACCTATTGTCTGTAGTCCTTCCTCAAATTTGGAGCCCAAAACTGCACACAATACTCCACTTAAGACATAGGAGCAGAATTAGACCATTCAGCCCATTGAGTCTGCTACACCATTCGATCGTGGCTGATCTATTTTCCCCTCTAAACCCCATTCTCCTGCCTACCTGTAACCTTTGACATCCTTACAAATCCAGAACCTGCCAATGTCCGCTTTAAAAATAGCCTAATTAAATCTGATAATACTATTGATCAATACTATCAAGCCAAGCACAAGTACAACATATAATAGAGAAAAGAGAAAAAAATACCCGAGTGGAGATTGCAGTTTTGCAGTAATGTAGCATTAACCATTCCAGAGAAAAGGTTCCATATCATAGAGTCATAGAATCATAGAGTGATACAGTGTGGAAACAGGTCCTTCTGCCCAACTTGCCCACACCAGCCAACATGTCCCAGCTACACTAATTCCACCTGCCTGCCTTTGGTCCATATCCCTCCAAACCTGTCCCGTTCATGTACCTGTCTAACTGTTTCTTAAACGTTGGGGTAGTCCCAGCCTCAACTACCTCCTCTGGCAGCTTGTTCCATACACCCACCACCCTTTGTGGAAAAACGTTACCCCTCAGATTCCTATCAAATCTTTTCCCCTTCACCTTAAACCTATGTCCTCTGGTCCTCGATTCCCCTACTCTGGGCAAGCGATTCTGTGCATCTAACCGATCTATTCCTCCCATGATTTTATAAAATCACCCCCTCATCCTCCTGCGCTCCAAGGAATAGAGTCCCAGCCTACTCAACCTCTCGCCATGTCTACAATGAGGTAGGTTGGAAGATCAGGACTACACCCTAGGTTATGGAAGGACCATTCAGAAGTCTGTTGATGGAAGGGAAGAAGTGGTCCTGAGATGGTGGTACGTGCTTTCTAGCTGTTGTATCTTCTGCCCAATGGGAGCTGGGAGAAGAAGGAACGACTAAAGTGCTGTGCAGTAATGGTGACAAAGGAAGAATTGTCTTTTACATTCTCCTACACTAGGGGTCGGCAACCTATGGCTCCCGGGCCGAATGCGGCTCATAACCCGAAATTATCCAGCCCGCAGGCGGATTTTCTTTCCCGTAATCATCTGGCCCATCGAGCAAGGCCGAGCACCAAGTGCCGGGCTCAGGCTGTACCGCATCCTGCGCAAAGCCGCTGGCATGGCCGCGCACCTTCTGTGAACACGTTTAAGAAAGAACTGCAGATGCTTGAAAAATCAAAGGTAGACTGAAATGCTGGAGAAACTCAGCGGGTGAGACAAACATGGATTGCATGAGGCTGCCTCACACGCTGAGTTTCTCCAGCATTTTTGTCTACCTTCTGTGAACACGTGATTTGATGCCTGCCATCCTGGGCGGGATGGGAGCGGGATCCATACATACACGTGATGGATGTGGCCCGCCATCCGCTCACAGACATGTGTCCCGGCCCCTATGCAGAACAAGGTTGCCCACCCCAGCCCTACACAGAGTTTTGGGTTCACACCCTAAAGCCAACCACCACGATCTAGCTTGCAACTTCTATGGGAGTGGAATCTTGTTGGAGGTATTGTCTTGTTAGGAAGGCATTAAATTAAGAGCCTATCTGCCTTCTCAAATGGATAAAGATTCTACTGCCGTCTCTCAAGGCATAGAGTAGATGTGGCCCAGTAATTATCTATCATCCCATATCATTGAAGGAGAATGTCTGGTCATTGCCATAACAAAGCTAGTGACAGTGTGCTATGCACAAATTGGCTGCTAAAGTCTCAGCGGGATTTGAACTCACTTGCGATACAGGAGCAAGAGATCGGCCTATTAAGCCATGGCTAACAAATCACTTTCCATAGATAGCAACAGCAACCGTGCACCATTCACCCCATGGCAGATTACAGCTACATTTCAAATGCATTTGACTGGCTCTGCAGTGGTTCAGTTTAGTTTAGAGATACAGCATGGATACAACAGGCTCTTCAGCCCATCGAGACCAACAATCGCCAACCAACAATCACCCATACACTAGTTGTACCCTATTTACTAGGGACAATCTGGCTGGCTCGAAGGGCCGAATGGCCTACTCCTGCACTGAGTACTCCTGCTGGCTCGAAGGGCCGAACGGCCTACTCCTGCACCTATTGTCTATTTTACAGAAGTAACCCACAAGCTTGCACGTCTTTGGATGTGGGAGGAAGTCAGAGCACCCGGAGAAAACCCACGCAGTCATGGGGTGAACGTACAAACTGCGTACAGACAGCACACATAGTCAGGATCGAACCCAGGTCTCTTGCGCTGTAAGGCAGCAACTCTACCGCTGCGCCCCCATGCCTCCTGGGATTACTGGGAGGCCTTTCAGCCTATAAAGTCCATGCCCCTCCCAGCACTGCCCTTCACTATTTCTTTCCTACACCCTATTCTTTCTCTCTCACATGTCTCACATATCCTCCTTTACAGTCGTTTGCAGTGGTCTATCTGGTGCTTTGCACATATTAGGGAGGGTCTCTGTCCGGTTTTCTCCCACACTCCAAAGATGCACAGGTTTGTGGGTTAATCGGCTTTGGTAAAATTGTACATTTGTTCCTCGTGTGTAGGATCTACCCTATCTATTCCTCTCATGAATTTATACACCTGAGATACATGTGGGAGAAAGGGACAGAGGGAGATATTGACAGGATTATATTATACGGAACAGGGGAATTCTAATGAGGATGTTATAGAGATGCTGATAAGATTTTGTACAGAGAGTGATGGGTACCTGCAACGTGCTATCAGGGGTGGTGGTGGAGGCAGATACCATTGTGGCATCTAACTGGCTTTTAGATAGGCACATAGATATGTAGGGAATGGAGGGGGCTGGGGTTTAGAAACAGAAACATAGAAAATAGGTGCAGGAGTAGGCCATACGGCCCTTCGATATGATCATGACTGATCATCCAACTCAGTATCCTGTACCTGCCTTCTCTCCATCCCCCCTGATCCCTTTAGCCACAAGGGCCACATCTAACTCCCTCTTAAATATAGCCAATGAACTGGCCTCAACTACATTCTGTGGCAGAGATTTCCAGAGATTCACCACTCTCTGTGAGAAAAATGTTTTCCTCATCTTGGTCCTAAAAGACTTCCCCTTTATCCTTAAACTGTGACCCCTTGTTCTGGACTTCCACAACATCCGGAACAATCTTCCTGCATCTAGCCTGTCCAACCCCTTAAGAATTTTGTAAGTTTCTATAAGATCCCCCCTCAATCTTCTAAATTCTAGCGAGTACAAGCCGAGTCTATCCAGTCTTTCTTCATATGAAAGTCCTGACATCCCAGGAATCAGTCTGGTGAACCTTCTCTGTACTCCCTCTATGGCAAGAATGCTCTTCCTCAGATTAGGAGACCAAAACTGTATGCAATACTCCAGGTGTGGTCTCACCTAGACCCTGTACAACTGCAGTAGAACCTCCCTGCTCCTATACTCAAATCCTTTTGAGTATAGGAGCTAACATACCATTCACTTTCTTCACTGCCTTCTGCACCTGCATGCCTACTTTCAATGACTGGTGTCCACCAGAAGAGCTGTCGCAACAGAGCTAAGGACACTTCGACGAACACCTGGAAAGGAAAGAAACCCTGAGCCCTTCGAGGTGGCTGAACTGGAGAAGGTCCTGCAGGGCCTGAAATGTGGAAAGGCAGCAGGTTATGATAACATCTCTCCAGAGTTCATGAAACACCTGGGCCCCCGAGCTCTAACCTGGCTGACCCAACTCTACACTAGGGCCATACAGACTAACTCCATCCCAAAGATATGGCGGACAGCAAAAGTCATTGCTATACCAAAACCTGGCAAAGACGAAAAACTACCAGCAAGCTACCGCCCAATCTCTCTACTCTGTGTCCCACTCAAAATCTTAGAACGCCTTATACTATAACGTATATCTCCAGGAGTAGAAGAGATTCTCAGTGTGGATCAGGCAGGTTTCCGCAAGGACCGCAGCACAGGAGAACAAGTTCTGGCCCTAACCACCTGCATTGAAAACGGCTTCGAGAACAAACTGAAGACCGGGGCAGTGTTCCTTGATCTCACCGCAGCCTATGACACTGTGTGGCACAAAGGCCTCCACCTAAAACTCACCAAAGCACTCCCTGCCTGGGCATCAGAAACCATCAAATCTCTGCTCTCCAACCGCAGGTTCAGAGTTCACCTTGGTCAGAAGAAGTGTGCATGGAGAACGCAGAAGAATGGGCTCCCGCAAGGGTCAGTTTTAGCCCCAACCTTGTTCAACCTTTACACAAATGACCTACCCACCACCAAATCCCGCAAATTCATCTATGCAGATGACATCTGTTTGGCCTTCCAAGCACCAGATTTTGGTACATTGGAACAGGTGCTCAATGAAGACCTTGCTAAACTGGACGAGTACTGCAAAACCTGGCGCCTAAAACCAAGCCCAGAAAAAACGGTCTCCAGTGTGTTCCACCTCCATAATGCAGAAGCCACAAGAGAACCAAACATCTATCTGAGCAGGACCAAACTGAAGTATGCCCCCACTCCAACCTACCTCGGAGTGACCCTTGACAGGACCCTATCCTTCAAGGAACATCTCAAAAGAACAGCAGCTAAGGTGAAGTCCAGAAACAATCTCCTCAGTAAGCTTGCTGGCTCAAAGTGGGGGGCAGCAGCCCCCACACTGCGCATTTCAGCACTAGCCCTTGCATTTTCTTCAGCCGAATATTGTGCCCCTGTTTGGTCCAGGTCATCCCACACACACCATGTGGACACCCAATTGAACTCAACAATGAGGATCATCACAGGAACAATCCGCTCAACACCACTCCCCTGGCTCCCTGTCCTATCCAACATAGCCCCTCCACACATCCGACGAGTAGTCCTCACTCAAAGGATGCTCCGAAAGACCAAAAACTCCCCTCACCTGCCAATTCACATGGACATCTTCAACCCACCCACTGCTCGACTTCCATCTAGACGACCAGTTTGGAAGAACCCACCACCAGCTGATTTCACCATCCAATCAGCTTGGAGGGAGGAATGGGAGTCCAAGGACGTCCCAAATAAACATCTGGTGTCAGACCCCACCCTACCGGTCCCTGGCACCAATCTCCCAAGGAAGCAGTGGACGACGCTGAATAGATTCAGGACTGGACATCCTGCCCCTGCTTGGCCAGCCTTCACAAATGGGGCAGCAGTCCAACCCCATGGTGTGCTTGTGGAGAGCAGCAAACAATGCAACACATCATTGAAGCATGCCCTCAACAAAGACTCAAAGGAGGACTTGTCACCCTTCATACAGTAGATCAAGATGCAACTGCTTGGCTAAAGGACTTTGCATTCGCTAAATAAATAAATAATGACTGGTGTACCATGAAATCCAGGTCTCGTTGCATCTCCCCTTTTCCTAATCGGCCACCATTCAGATAATAGTCTACTTTCCTGTTTTTGCCACCAAAGTGGATAACCTCACATTTATCCACATTATATTGCATCTGCCATGCATTTGCCCACTCATCCAGCCTATCCAAGTCACCTTGCAGCCTCCTAGCATCCTCCTCACAGCTAACACTGCCCCCCAACTTCGTGTCATCCGCAAACCTGGAGATGTTGCATTCAATTCCCTCGTCCAAATCATTAATATATATTGTAAATAGCTGGGGTCCCAGCACTGAGCCTTGCGGTACCCCACTAGTCACTGCCTGCCATTGTGAAAAGGACCCATTTACTCCTACTCTTTGCTTCCTGTCTGCCAGCCAGTTCTCTATCCACATCAATACTGAACCCTCAATACCGTGTGCTTTAAGTTTGTATACTAATCTCTTATGTGGGACCTTGTTTAAAGCCTTCTGAAAGTCCTGATATAACGCATCCACTGGTTCTCCCTTATCCACTCTACTAGTTACATCCTCGAAAAATTCTATAAGATTCGTCAGACATGATTTGCCTTTCATAAATCCATGCTGACTTTGTCCAATGATTTCACCACTTTCCAAATGTGCTGCTATCCCATCTTTAATAACTGACTCTAGCAGTTTCCCCACTACCGACGTTAGACTAACTGGTCTGTAATTCCCCGTTTTCTCTCTCCCTCCCTTTTAAAACATTGGAACATATGCAGGCAGAAATGATTCATTATACTTGGCATCGTGTTCAGCACAGGCACTGTGGGCTGAAAGGACTTTTTCTGGGATGTACTGTTCTATGTTCTATATAGAGTCATAGTCATAGAGTGATACAGTGTGGAAAGACACACTTGCCCACACCAGTCAACGTGTCCCAGCTACACTAGTCGCACCTGCCTGCGCTTGGTCCTTATCCCTCCAAACCTGTCCTATCCATTTATTGTACAAAAAAATACTTCTTGGCTGAGCTATAACAAGTACAGTGTTAAGTATTTGAAATATATGTAACGTCAAATGCTTTCACAAAGTGCGAATTATAAACTTGCTTGGGGTCTGGTTCAGCAGGACTGTGATTCAACTATACATGCCAAAATCTTCTAATGCCGCTATACTAAATGAGTCCCTATATTTATTATGCTTGGTTATTAGAGTTAACATGCATTACTGATTCAGCACCATGGACAGTTCCCATTAAGGACAGCATTACAGAGAGAGTATTGTCATATTTAACCATATTAATTCTGTAACCCATTACATTTTTCAGTTCTGTGATGTATTTTCCACCAGTGCCGGTTACTAAATCAAATTACACGTTGAAAGGTTACAATTTAACAATGTTTAAAAGTCTGTGGTGCCTTGGAGGTGAATAAGTCCTCCTTGTGTTTAGTTTAGTTTGGAGATACAGTGCGGAAACAGGCCCTTCGGCCCACCGGGTCCGTGCCGACCAGCAATCCCTGCACATTTACACTATTCTACACACACTACGGACAATTTACAATTTACCAAAGCCAATTAGCCTACAAAACTGTAGGTGTTTGGAGTGTGGGAGGGAACCCGAGCGCCTGGGGAAGAGTGGGGGAGAACGCACAAGCTCTGTACTGACACCACCTGTAGTCAGGATCGAACCCGGATTTCAGGCACCGTAAGGCAGCAACTCTACCACTTCACCACCATGCCATGCTTGCTTATATTCCCATAGCCATTCATCCTGCCCCATGCTCTTTTATCATGTATCTGGACACTGCAAATGGCTCGATTGTAATCATGTATTGTTTTTCCGCCGACTGGTTAGCAAAAAGCTTTTCACTGTACCTCAGTACACATGACAATCAACTAAACTGAATTGTACTTTTTACATTCTCATTCAGTCAACTGATATCAGTAGTGCTGGAGGCCTAAAGCCTGAAGAAGGGTCTTGACCCGAATCGTCATCCATTACTTCTCTCTACAGATGCTGCTGTCTCGATGAGTTACTCCAGCATTTTGTGTTTATCTCCAGCCTAATGCCACCTCAATAGACAATAGACAATAGACAATAGATCATAGACAATAGACAATAGGTGCAGCAGTAGGCCATTCGGTGCTTCGAGTCAGCACCGCCATTCAATGTGATCATGGCTGATCATCCACAATCAGTACACCGTTCCTGCCTTCTCCCCATTGAATCCCCATTGACTCCTCTATCTTTAAGAGCTCTATGTAACTCTCTCTTGAAAACATCCAGAGAATTTCACAGATTTACAACAAAAAGTATTTCCTCATCTTTGTTCTAAATGGCCCACCTCTTATTCTTAAACTGTGACCCCTGGTTCTGGACTCACCCAATATCGGGTACATGTTTCCTGCCTCTAGTGTGTCCAATCCCTTAATAATCTTATATGTTACAATAAGATATCCTCTCATCCTTCTAAACTCCAGAGTATACAAGTCCAGCCACTCCATTCTATCAACATATGACAGTCCCGCCATCCCAGCAATTAACCTGGTGAACGTACGCTGCACTCTCTCAATAGCAAGAATGTCCTTCCGCAGATTTGGAGACCAAAACTGTACACTGGAAAGTACAATCTGTCACCGTATGTTCCAATTAAGAATATCTTGGAAAAGATCCACAATTATAGAGCCATAGGACATTTTGGACACAAAATGAAGGTACACCATGTTCCTTCTCCTGAATCTGTATGGCATCCTCATGTAGAATTAGCATTACGGCCAACCATATTTATTGATCAAGGCAGTTAAAATTCTCAACATGCTGTCAGGGGTAATGGGGAGTAGGCAGGAGATGGGGTTAGGAGGGAGCGACAGATCAGCCATGATTGAATGGCGGAGCAGACTTGATGGGCCAAATGGCCTAATTCTGCTCCTATCATCTATGATCTTATGATTTTATGATGCTGTCTGTATGAAGTTTGTCCGTTCTCCCCGTGACCGCATGGGTTTTACCCCTCAGTGCTCCAGTTTCCTCACATACTCCAAAGACGTACAGGTTTGTAGGCTAATTGCAGTAAACATTATAAATTAGTTCCATGCAATAAGATTTGATTTGATTCAACTTTATTGTCATTGTCTTCAAGTACAGAGACAACAACATGCTTTTTTCCCATACAGTCATACGAATACAATTTTTTTTTTAAACCCACAGAACACAATAGTCCACAACACAAACACAAACTTCCCCACAGCGGCACCAAAGTTCCCCACTGTGAGGGAAGGAACCGAAGTCCAGTCAACCTCCTCGCTGATGTTCCCCAATGTTCACCCGTGGTCGGGGCCTCACGAGCCCCCCGCAGTCGCCGCTACGGGCGGCCCGATGTTCAGGCCCACTCGCCGGGAATGATGGAACCCCGACCTCGAACGGAAGAACATTCTCAGTGGCTTGGACATCCGAATCGGCCACTTCCCACCGGAGTTTGCGGCTCCCGAAGTCCACAGGCCGAGCTGGGTGGAGATTCACGCTGGCGGCCCTCGGCAAAGGGCCCCAGGACTCCGCGATGTTGGTTAGTACCCCCCACATTGGGAGCTCCTCAAACCACAGCACCGCGATGTCGATGCAGCAGGCCCAACACTCCGGAGCCTCAAACGGCGATCCCAGGTGTGGTATCGCCCGCTCCGCAATATATCCAGCGCTGCGCCGCTGCTGCCGAAGCTCTGGCCTGGTCCCGGCAGGAAAGGCCGTGCCAATCCAGTTGGTAGGCCGCGAGGAGGGGGGCGAGGGCACGACTCGGATAATAGTCGCATCCTCGCCAGGAAGTGACTGGGAAAAGGTTTCCCCCTTACCCTACCCCCCTCCCCCACATAGAATAATTTTAAAAATCCTCCAAAAACATACTTTAAACAAACTAAAAATAAAAAAGATAAAAACATGGCGTCCAACCCAGATGACTATTTGCGTGCTAGCCACAGAAGCAGATCTACAATCATATGTTGCAATCGCTCCACACTCCTACATCTCGACACTGTAAATGGCTCAATTATAATCATGTGTTGTCTTTCCACTGACTGGTAAGTAAGCACACAACAAAAAGCTTTTCACTGTACCTCAATACACGTGACAATAAACTAAACTGAACTTGTCCCTAGTGTGTCAGCAGAATTAAAGGACATTCCTTTAGGAAGGAGATGAGGAGGATTTTTTTATTGAGCCAGAGGATTTGAAATCTGTGGAATTCATTGCCACAGACGGCTGTGGAGGACAAGTCATTTTTATATATTTAAGGCAGAGATTGACACCCCCGGTGGCTCAGCACTTCAACTCCCCCTCCCATTCCCCATCCGAACTCTCTGTCCTGGGTCTCCTCCATGGCCAGAGCGAGCAACATTGGAAATTGGAGGAACAACACCTCATATTCCGCTTGGGGAGTCTGCATCCTGCGGGCATGAACATTGAATTCTCCCAATTTTGTTAGCCCTTGGTGTCTCCTCCCCTTCCTCAGCCCTCGGGCTGTCTCCTCGCATCCCTCAGCCCTCAGGCTCCTCCTCCTCCTTTTTCCTTTCTTCTCCCTGCCCTCCCCCTCCCCCATCAGTCTGAAGAAGGGTTTCGGCCCGAAACGTTGCCTATTTCCTTCGCTCCATAGATGCTGCTGCACCCATGGAGTTTCTCCAGCATTTTTGTGTACCATTGACAGATTCTTGGTTAGTACGGGTGTCAGGGGTTATGGGGAGAAGGCAGGAGAATGGGGTTAGGAGGGAAAGACAGATCAGCCATGATTGAATGGCGGAGTGGACTTGATGGGCTGAATTCTGCTACAAGAACTTCTGAACATAAGTCAGTGTCTCTCTTGAAATAAAGAAATCAGAACTGTACCGAAGTAAGATATCCAAAGGTTCTGCATAATTGTGATACAATTCACCTTGTTTGTTCATCTGTTTCTCTCGGAATAAACCCCAGTGCTTGTTGGCATTCTTTATGACCTTAACAATTTCTCTCATTATTTCCGAAGCTTCACACTGCTTTGTTCACGTATCTTTTTTTGTTTCTCATTTAATAAACCGCTCATCGATAGTCTTTTTAGCTCAACAACCTAATGTGCAATTTGGTAGTCTAGACCTTTTGTTTTTGTATTTTACGAACAGCACAGCTCTCTGTGAATCAACCTGTTCAGATTTTGCAACTATCTTTAGCTCTAATTGCCAAGTTAATGATCCATCTTTATCTCCTCCACCATTAGAGAGACCAAGCGCCAGTTAATCCATGCGATGTCAAGAACCTGGAGGAAGGGTCTTTATTACAGAGAAGGCCACAGGTCACTAAATACATGCAGTCATACTGAACGCATGCCCTCCACAACCAGTTGACCCAGCACAGTTACTGCATTTCGGGGCTGCACAGTGCCACAGCTGTACAGCTGCTGCCTCACAGCGCCGGTGACGCGGGTTCGATCCTGACTACGGGCACTGTCTCCCTACGTTCTCCCTATGACCACGTGGGTTTTCACCAGGTGCTCTGGTTTCCCCCCACAATCCACCAATGCGCAGATTGGCTTACGTAAATTGTCCCAAGTGTGCAGGGTATACACTGTAACGAGTGTACGGTGATCACTGGTCAGTGCAGACTGGTTGGGCCGAAGGGCCTGTTTCCATGCTGTATCTCTAAACTACACTAAACTATAAACAGTGCCGTATAACTGAAAATCGGGCATGTCCTGCCCACCACAAATCTCATCAGGTCATGTGAGATGTGTAGAATTAGTCCATTCGGCCCATCAAGTCTACTCTGCCATTCAATCATGGCTGATCTATCTCTCCTTCCTAACCCCATTCTCTTCTCCCCATAACCTCTGACCCCCTGATCCCTTTAGCCACAAGGGCCACATCTAACTCCCTCTTAAATATAGCCAATGAACTGGCCTCAACTACCTTCTGTGGCAGAGAATTCCAGAGATTCACCACTCTTTGTGTGAAAATTTTTTTTCTCATCTCTGTCCTAAAAAAATTCCCCCTTATCCTTAAACTGTGACCCCTTGTTCTGGACTTCCCCAACATCGGGAACAATCTTCCTGCATCTAGCCTGTCTAACCCCTTAAGATCTGCTTCTCTGGCACGCACGCAAATAGTTGCCTGGGTTGCGCACCATCTTGGAAGCTCAGGGGTCATAAATCTCTCCTAAAATGACTACATAAAGCACATGTATTGCCTATCCAGTACACTGCCCATGTATAAACTTTCTGATACTTCCATAAAGAATTTGTAAACACGGCCTTCTTTCTTCAAACTCCCCACTGCAAATTCTATTAATTGCATCCTCCATCTTTTGGATGTTTTGGTATCAGATCTTCCAAATAAAGCTGCTGTTATCTCCCCTATCTTAATCTAACTGGCCTTTCGTTTCCTAGGTTACCTGCATTTCCATTTCTCTCTAAGTTATGAACATTACATTTGCTATTTGCAGTCCCCTGGCACATTTTGCTTTTTGCTTTGAATTTTTCATTTGCATTACATACATTTTGTTTGCGGTCAACTCTTTGCCTATTTACCCGCCACTGCGCTAGAAGTTATGAATTTGTCCAATCTCGCACAGATATACATTTATGGCTTGTTTTATTTACTAAACCTAACATGATTGCTTTTATATGTCATGGCTTGTTCTTTTCACCCACCCATTCTTCCCCTCATGTTTTGCTGAACGGGATGCCGAGCAAGACATGTGGCAATTTTCCGTGCTTTAGAAATCATATCTTTTGCTTTTTCATAAGGTCATGCACTTGAGTATTTTCATTCCCATAATAGACTCAAAGACTAGGATCGTTTTATTATTGCCTACATCATTATGCAGTGAATAGGAAGGACTAAGGCCATTACATGGATGTTTTTTTTATTAACCTTCTCAGCACACCAACGGCTCGACTTCCTTAGAAAGGCCTAAGGGCCTATCCCACTTGGGCGACCTAATCCGCGAGTTCTGGCGAGTTTGCCCTCGACTCATACTCGCAGCATGGTCGACACAAGGTCGTAGAATGTCTTCGTAACTCTCCTTCATGCTCGAGAGTGGTCTCCACGTACTCGAGGCCTCAGCTAGGGCGCGGCGTTTTTTTCAATATTTAAAATAAATGCCCGCGAGTAAAAAAAGGTCGTCATGGAAAAAATCGATACTTATTTTACTCGTAGGTTTAGTCGTGGTAGGTCGTAGTAGGTCAGCATGTTAGTCGTAGATAATCGAGGGTTGTCGAAGGCAGTCAAAGGTAGTCGTAGATATTCTTCATCATAGTCGACGGGAGGTCGAAGGGAGGTTGAAGGAGTTTGAAGGAGGTCGTCTTCACTCTCCACTATTCGGTGTCCAATTTTCCCGAAGTTAGTCGTAGTTAGTCGTAGCTAGTTGAAGCTGATCTTCAACATAGTCAAAAGAGGTCGGAGGTCATCTACATAGTCGAAGGAGGTCTTCAACATGTCATTTTTTCAAACTCTTCTAAACTCGCCAATTAGGTCGTCCAAGTGGGACAGCCCCTTTAGGAAGTTCGGCATGTCCACTACAACTCTCACCAGCTTCAACAGATGCACCATAGAAAGCATTTTATCGGGATGCATCGCAGCTGGGTTTGGGAACAGTTCCACCCAAGACAGTAAGAAATTGCAGCGAATTGTGGACATAGCCCAGACCATCATACAAACCAACCTCCCTTCCATTGACTCCATTTACACCTCATGCTGCCTCGGCAAGGCCAGCAGCATAATCAAGGATGAGTCGCACCCTCTTCTCCCCTCTCCCATCAAGCAAGAGGCACAGAAGTGTGAAAACGCACACCTCCAGATTCAGGGGCAGTTTCTTCCCAGCTGTTATCAGGTAACTGAATCATCCTACCAACAACTAGAGAGTCGCCCTGAGCTACTATCTACCTTTTTTGAGAGCCTCGGACTATCTTTGATCAGACTCTGTGTGGGAAGGAAGTGCAGATGCCTTCCTGGCTTTACCTTGCACTGAAAGTTATTCCTATATCATGTACACGTACACTGCGATTGGCTCAATTGTAATCATTTAATGTCTTTCCGCTGACTGGTTAGCAAGCAACAAAAGAATGCCTTTAGTCTGAGGGTAGTGAATCTGTGGAATTCATTGCCACAAATGGCTGTGGAAGCCAAAACAATGGATTTTTTAATGGCAGAGATAGATGGATTCTTGATTAGTACGGGTGTCAGGGTTTATAGGGAGAAGGTAGGAGAATTGGGTTGAGAGGGAGAGATAGATCAGTCATGATTGAATAGAAACATAGAAACATAGAAAATAGGTGCAGGAGTAGGCCATTTGGCCCTTCGAGCCTGCACCGCCATTCAATATGATCATGGCTGATCATCCAACTCAGAATCCCGTACCTGCCTTCTCTCCATACCCCCTGATCCCTTTTGCCACAAGGGCCACATCTAACTCCCTCTTAAATATAGCCAATGAACTGGCCTCAACTACCCTCTGTGGCAGATAGTTCCACAGATTCACCACTCTCTGTGTGAAATGGCAGAGTAGACTTCATAAGATCATAAGTGAACAGGAGCAGAATTAGGCCATTCGGCCCATCAAGTCTACTCCGCCATTCAATCATGGCTGACCGATCCCTCCCTCCTAACCCCATTCTCCTGCCAATTCCCCATAACATCTGACACAAGACTTGATGGGCTGAATGGCCTAATTCTGCTCCTATCACTTGTGAACATGAGCTTATGAAGAAGGATCCTGAACCGAAACGTCACCTATCCATTTTTTCCAGAGATGCTGCCTGACCCGCTGAGTTACTCCAGCATTTTGTATCTCTCACACATATGTAATGTATGTTTGTATATATATTATATACTGTAAACATACTGTCTGACGTTAAAGGAATAAGCGTAACTAAACAACAGGAACATAATACCATGGGGTCCGGCGTCAGAAACATTTTTTCAACCTAACAATCTCTTGCAGTTTGTCCTGTGTGTAGATTTCACCATCTAATCCCACTTTGTTTCACCAGCGAGATCTTCAGGGAATAAAGCATCTTATCTACAATCGGTCATGGTTGAATGCTGAATTTTATCGCAGATATTTTTTATTTTGTTTGGACAAAGCATGTAAAATGCTGCTGATTTCCAGAGACACCTTTGTATTGCAGGTCCAAAATTCATTCTGTTTTTGCATTTTAATGTCCTGTGAGTATAGGCACAAGTGTGCAGCATAGTGCTGCAGCTGGTGAAGCTGCTGCCTCACAGCTCCAGAGACTCAGCTTCGATTTTGACCACGGCTGCTGTCAGTGTGGAGATTGCACGTTTACCCCGTGACCACGTGGTTTTTCTCCGGGTACTCCTGTCCCCCCCCCCACATCCCATATTCTCTGCATTTCCATATGCTTAATCAAACATGTCTTAAATGCCACTATCATATCTGCCTCCACCATCACCCCCGGCAGCGTGTTCCAGGCCCACCCTACCCTCTCTGTAAACAACTTGCCCCACGCATCTCCTTTATACTTTGCCCTTCTCACCTTAATGCCATGCCATCCAGTATTTGATATTTCCACCCTGGGAAAACGGTTCTGCCTATCTACCCTATGCATGCCTTTCATGATACTCCCAGGTCTCCCAGCAACCTTTGGCGTTCCAGAGGTACAACAATAAATTATCAGTTCTTCTAGGGCGGCACAGTGGCGCAGCGGTAGAGTTGCTGCCTTACAGCGCCAGAGACCCGGGTTAGATCTTGACTACGGGTGCTGTCTGTACGGAGTTTGTACCTTCTCCCCGTGACCTGCGTGGGTTTTCCTCGGGTGCTCCATTTTCCTCCCGCACTCCAAAGACATACAGGTTTGCCGGTTAATTGGGTTTGGTAAAGATTGTAAATTATCCCTAGTGTGTGTGTAGGATAGCTTAGAAAATAGGTGCAGGAGTAGGTCATTCGGCCCTTCGAGCCTGCACCGCCATTCAATATGATCATGGCTGATCATCCAACTCAGTATCCTGTACCTGCCTTCTCTCCATACCCCCTGATCCCATTAGCCACAAGGGCCACATCTAACTCCCTCTTAAATATAGCCAATGAACTGGCCTCAACTACCTTCTGTGGCAGAGAATTCCAGAGATTCACCACTCTCTGTGTGAAGGTGATAATGTTAGTGTACGGGGTGATCGCTAGTCAGAGTGGACTCATTGGGCCGAAATGTCTGTTTCCATGTTGTATCTCTAAACTAAACCAAACTGAACTAAATCAGACCATGGTGGTGCAAGATAAAGTATGCAGTGCAAACAGTGCAATGCCCTTAATTGGCGCATGCACTATGCATAACAGGACACAACTCTAAGAGAATCTCAAAATGAAAATGATTAATGCCTTGGGAAGCTGAAATCAGGAATGTCTGCAGAAAGTGTTGAACTGTGTTATTATAATGAGTGAGTTACTTGAAAAAAACCTGGGACACAATCAGAGCATGGGAAGAAGTGGTGGTTAGGAACAGAATACCAATGCTCTGTTGATCTGAAATCTGAGCAAAATTGATACTGCACCAAGTAAGAGAAAACTGATTTAACTGAAGGTTTTTATTTTTATTAATTCACAGAAAGTAATTGAAAAGTCACATTTATTGCTCATTTTATTCCAGATGTATTTAAATTTAAATCCACCATTTCCCTGGGTGGTAGTGGAGGCAGATATATTTCTCTTCCAAAGGAGATTGGTATATATAGAAGTAGAGATGGTTGAGAGCTTCAGGTTTCTAGGAGTGAATATCACCATCAACTTGCCCTGCTCCACTCATATTAAAGCAATGGCCCAGAAAGCACACCAACGCCTCTCCTTCCTTAGAAAGTTTAGGAGGTTCGGCATGTCCCCAACACCTCTCACCAACTTCTACAGATGCGCCATATAAAATAATTTTTTATCAGGATGCATCACAGCTTAGTTTGGGAACAGTTCCATCCAAGGCTGCAAGACATTGCACAGTATTGTGGACGCAGCCCAGACCAGCACACAAACCAACCTCCCTTCTATTGACTCCATTTACACCTCACGCTGGCTCGGCAAAGCCAGCAGCATAATCAAGGACGAGTCGCACCCTGGCCACTCCCTCTTCTCCCCTCTCCCATCAGTCAAGAGGAATAAAAATGTGAAAACGCACACCTCCAGATTAGACAATGGACAATAGACAATAGACAATAGGTGCAGGAGTAGGCCATTCGGTCCTTCGAGCCAGCACCGCCATTCAATGTGATCAAGGCTGATCATCCCCAATCAGTACCCCGTTCCTGCCTTCTCCCCATATCCCCTGACTCCGCTATTTTTAAGAGCCGTATCTAGATCTCTCTTGAAAGCATCCAGAGAACCTGCCTCCACCACAGAGGATTCCACTGACTCAGGGACAGTTTCTTCCCAGCTGTTATCAGGCAACTGAACCATCCTGTCAACAACTAGAGAGCGGTCCTGTCCTATCATTAACCTCATTGGACTATCTTTAATCAGATTTTACTGGATTTTATCTTGCACTAAATGTTATTCCCTTTATCATGCACCTGTACTCAGTGGATTGCTCTATTGGGGATTGGACAGGTTTAGAGGGATATGGGCCAAATGCAGGCAGGTGGGACTAGTGTAGATGGGACATGTTGGCCGGTGTGGGCAAATGGGACCGAAGTGCCTATTTCCATGCCGCAAGACTATGACTCTATGGTAGTAATCATGTATTGTCTTTCCGCTGACTGGTTATCATGCCACAAAAGCTTTTCACTGTACCTCGGTACATGTGACAACAAACTAAACTAAGTTAAAAGAGTAGCACTTAAGAGACTTTTGGATAGGCTCATGGATATGCAAGGAATGGATGGATATAGGTTGTGTGTAGGCAGATAAGAGTTGGTCTTGGCATCAAGTTCGGCACAGAAAATGTGGGCCGAAGGGCCTGTTCATATGCTCTACTGTTCTATGTTTGATGTTCTATTGTAGTGTGTATTAAAATACACCTCAATTGTTCAATCATTTTTTACCAGATCCCTTATTACCAAGAATATAAATTCTGAATTATTTTACTAGTAACATATCCATGGATTATTAAACTTGCAGTAGACACATCTGCTGAAGATAGACACAAAGTGTTGGAGTAACTCAGCAGGACAGGCAGCATCTCTGAAGAGAAGGAATGGGTGATGTTTTGGGTCGAGACCCTTCTCCATCTCCCTTCCGATTACACCGACCGACGAGCCTTCTGGCAGGTTACCAGCACCGCCGACTGGCAAATTGAGCTTGGTGGGTCAAGTAGTAATCTTAGCTTCATTGAGACATACAACATGGAAGCTGATGCCTCAACCCAACTCATCTACACCAACCAGGTTTTATAACTGAGTTAGACCCATTTGCCAGTGTTTGGCCCATATCTGATGTGGCCTTCTTTACATTGGCGAGACCAAGTGTAGACTCGCCGACTGTTGCGCCAAAAAATTGCGCTCTGTCCAAACCTGCTGGATCTCTTGGTTGCCAACTATTTTAACTCACCTTCCCATTCCCACACTGACCTTTCTGTCCTGGGCCTCCTCCATAGCCAGAGTGAGGCCACATCAAACTGGATGGATTTATAGATTCTTGATCAGTAAGGGTGTAAGGGGTTATGGGGAGAAGGCAGGACAATGGGGTTGAGAGGTAAAGATAGATCAGCCATGATTGAATGGCGGAGTAAACTTGATGGGCCGAATGGCCTAATTTTGCTCCTATAACGTGAACGTATGAATTTATGGAACAGCACATATTCCATTTGGCTAACTTACAACCTAACAGTATGAACATCGAATTCTCCAATATTAGGTAACTAACCTACAAATAAACTTCCTCTCCCTTTCCCCTTCCATCTATATTCCTCCCTCAGGCTTCACTATTTTTCTGTCCTTATAGAAACATAGAAACATAGAAAACAGGTGCAGGAGGAGGCCATTCAGCCCTTCGAGCCAGCACCGCCATTCATTGTGATCATGGCTGATCATCCCCAGTCAATAACCCGTGCCTGCCTTCTCCCCATATCCTCGGATTCCGCTAGCCCCTCGAGCTCTATCTAACTCTTTTAAATTAATCCAGTCAATTGGCCTCCACTGCCCTCTGTGGCAGAGAATTCCACAAATTCACTACTGTCTGGGTGAAAACGTTTTTT